>NW_024070191.1:17104549-17181720 GCF_014754425.2 Oryx dammah
CCTTCTGCTGTTTTCCATATCTGTTAACTCTCATTTTTGTGTTTATTAACTTTTGATGTCTACATTACCTTTATATTGCTATAAACTGCCAAAAAATCAAGCTGAAAGGGATAACAATTTGTATCTTTTTTGAGATGTAACTCACAATATTACAATTCATTTGAATGAAAATTTTAGGATATTTTCCCAGTAGACTGAAAAAAAAATTCTCATGTTATTTTCATAACTGACCATATTCATACAATGAAGTGGTTTACCTTTTAATGGATTGTTAGCATTTGTCAACTATGTTTAATATCATATTATTTATACTCTACAAATACTTATAAATTCTCTCTAAACACTATGTATTCTCCTTACTTTATAGATAGATGTAAATTTAAAAATATTAAAAATGGCTTTACACTGTTGTATGAGTTTCCTATTGCTTCTGTAACCAAAGACCACAAATGCGGTAGCTTTAAAGAATCACATGTATTATGTTACCAATGTGGAGGTCATATATCTAAGTGGGTCTTCAGAGCTGTGTTCTTCTGGAAGCTCTGGCAGAGGATATTATCTTGCTTTTTTCAGCTTTTAGAGGCTGCCCACAATCTCAACATTCAGAAAATTAAGATCATGGCATCTGGTCCCATCACTTCATGGGAAATAGATGGGGAAACAGTGGAAACAGTGCCTGAGTTTATTTTTCTGGGCTCCAAAATCACTGCAGATGGTGACTGCAGCCATGAAATTAAAAGACGCTTACTCCTTGGAAGGAAAGTTATGACCAACTTAGACAGCATATTAAAAAGCAGAGACATCACTTTGTCTTCAAAGGTCCGTCTTGTCAAGGCTATGGTTTTTCCAGTGGTCATGTATGGATGTGAGAGTTGGACTGTGAAGAAAGCTGAGTGCTGAAGAATTGATGCTTTTGAACTGTGGTGTTGGAGAAGACTCTTGAGAGTCCCTTGGACTGCAAGGAGATCCAACCAGTCCATCCTAAAGGAGTTCAGTCCTAGGTGTTCATTGGAAGGACTGATGTTGAAGCTGAAACTCCAATACTTTGGCCACCTGATGCAAAGAGCTGACTCATTTGAAAAGACCGTGATGCTGGGAAAGATTGAGGGCAGGAGGAGAAGGGGATGCCAGAAGATGAGATGGTTGGATGGCATCATCGACTCAATGGACATGGGTTTGGGTGGACTCTGGGAGTTGGTGATGGACAGGGAGGTCTGGTGTGCTGTGGTTCATGGGATCACAAAGAGTTGGACACGACTGAGCAACAGAACTGAACTGACAATCTCTGCATATCAATCTCAGTTATAGCATCCCTTTCTCGGCCTCCCCTGCCTCCCTCTTTCCTTATAAGCACCCTTGGATTACACTGATGCATGCTGCTGATTCGGGATGATCTCGCATCTCAAAGTCACATCTTCAAAGTCCTTTTGGTCAGTTAAGATAGCTAGTGTGAGTTCTGGGGAAGAGGATGTGGACATTTTGGGAGGGGTGATTATTTTGACTGCCATAGTTGCCTAAAACTCAGTGTCCACTTAAGGAAGATTTCATATCCAAGGGAGATGAATGAAAATGAACATGCTGTCCCATATTTAGATGATTTTTAAAGATTTTTGAACAGAATAAATAGTAGTTTAAAAGCATGTTTATTATTACTCTGAAAAATCTTTCTTAAGTGAGCACTGAGGTATTGGCATCTCCCTTGGATAATGAATGGGCTTCCCAGGTGGCTCACATGATTAAGAATCTGCCTTCCATGCAGGAGAGCCAGGTTTGATCCCTGGGTCAGGAAGATCCCCTGGAGAAGGAAATGGCAATCCACTCTAGACTTCTTGCCTGGAAAATCCCATGGACAGAGGAGCCTGGCAGGCTACAGTCTATGGGGTCGCAAAGAGTCAGATATGACTGAGTGACCTCATTTTCTTTCTTTTCCGTAGCACTTAAGAGACCTACCTGGGACAGTCAGTAGTACTGACTGCACATTCTTAAAGAGACGGGAATACCAGACCATCTGACCTGCCTCCTGAGAAATCTGTGTGCAGGTCAAGAAGCAACAGAACAGGACATAGAACAACAGATGGGTTCCAGCTTGGGAAAGGAGGACGTCAAGGCTGTATATTGTCACCCTGCTTATTTAACTTATACGTAGAGTACATCATGTAAAATGTTGGGCTGGATGAAGCACAAGCTGGAATCAAGACTGCCGGAGAAATATCAATAACCTCAGAGATGCAGATGACATGACCCTTATGGCAGAAAGTGAAGAACTAAAGAGCCTCCTGAGGAAAATGAAAGACAAGAGTGAAAAAGATGGCTTAAAAGTCAACATTCAGAAAACGATCATGGCATCCAGTCCCATCACTTCATAGCAAATAGGTGGGGAAACAATGGAAACAGTGAGAGACTTTATTTTGGGGGCTCCAAAATCAGTGCAGATGGTGACTGCAGCCATGAAATTAAAAGACACTTGCCCCATGGAAGAAAAGCTATGATGAACCTAGACAGCATATTAAAAAGCAGAGACATTACTTTACCAACAAAGGTCCATCTAGTCAAAGCTATGTTTTTCCAATAGTCATGTATGGATGTGAGAGTTGGACTATAAAGAAAGCCGAGTGCCAAAGAATTGATGCTTTTGAACTGTGGTGTTGGAAAAGACTCTTGACAGTCCCTTGGACCGCAAGGAGATCCAGCTAGTCCATCCTAAAGGAAATCATTCCTGAATGTTCATTGGAAGGACTGATGCTGAAGCTGAAACTCCAATACTTTGGTAACTGATGTGAAGAGCTGACTCATCGGAAAAGACCCTGATGCTGAGAAAGATTGAAGGTGGGAGGAGAAGGGGATGACAGAGGATGAGATGGTTGGATGGCATCACTAACGTGATGGACATGAGTTTGAGTAGGCTTCAGGAGTTGGGATGGACAGGGAGGCCTGGTGTGCTATAGTCCATGGGGTTGTGGAGTCGGACACAACTGAGCGACTGAACTGAACTTACAATATTATTGAAGTTGTTCAGTTTTTGTTAATGACAAGAATTCACTGGAGCTGAAGAGTTTCCTAAGTCCCTGATGGTGATTATATGGATGGCTGTCAATTACTTGAGCAGTCATAAGAGGCACACAATCATCATTCAAGTGTTGGTTGAATGGGTATATTGCTGACTCCTCCTCATGCCCAAATAAGTTTGTCTTCCTAAGAGGATATTAATGAAGAGGTATAAAAGAGGACTTCCATTGCTTTACAGTTAGACTCTGCTGATATAAAAGTTTTTTGCTACTTTTTAAAATTTATCTACTATGAATTAGTTGCATTTACATGTGCGCACACACATATATACCAAATCCAAAGTAAGCATAAATGGAAATTTTGTAAGTCAACATCTCCAGGGGAAAAGAATGAGAAACAGATTATTTTTCCTGTGCACTCTTTCCTCAGATGCAGTCATATGCCCTTATTTTTCTACTTCTGACCTAATTCCTGAAGTTCCTTTGATAATAGACTGAATAATCTAAAACAGGTTTAGATATATGTATTATGTCTCTACTTTGAACGCCTAGGATACCAGAAGATTTTTAAATCATCTTTTATCTTCAAGATAAAAAATAGTTTCATATCCTGGTAACCAAAGAACTGTCTTCTGGCCTCCCATTCTGCTTTCAGAACATTTCAGCAATTTCAGTCAGCCTGAGCTATGATCATTTTTAGTCTAAACATTCTCTGTTTGTCTTCCTGTATATAAGTTCCCTCTTACTTCTCCAGTAAGGAAGGAATTGAGATTATTTTTAAGTGATCTCTTATCAATGTGAAATGCAGATTTAGCATTAAATGTGATTTCACTGTTCTTCCAATTGAAAAGGTTTACTGGTAACTGTATAAGATTGTGCTGAGGTTTTGAAACCCAAGAGAACTCTCCTTTAATGTATTATAAAATTGATGATGTTTATTGCAATTCAGACTTCAAGTAGAATTACTGCTGCACATTATTAAATAATAAGATGGAAAGTATTTCAAGTTTAGGACACTTCATTTACAAATAAAATATGTATTATTGTAAGTGATATACATTTACAATAAGTCTTACTGTGTTTGCTGGAGTTGGTTTAACATGAACAGTGATAAAAGAAAAAAAAAGGATGGCTTAATCAACTTGTTTAGTGCATGGGTGGTGTTTCAATCTATTATGAATACTCAGCCTGAGGTCATGAATAACGTGTGGATGGATAGGTGTGGGGAGAGGTGTGGAAGGCTTTAATCCCACAGTGCTTCTCAGAGTTATTCTTTTATGATTTGATCTGTGATAATAAAGTAATAATTCATATCATCTGGGTAATAGAAATTGTTTATTAAAACATCATAAGGAATGAATGGGTCTGGCATTTATGTGTAGGTGTTTACTCTCAATTCAACAACTGTGTTCTTTTCTGCTATACTTTATACAATTTCTTTCCAATATACTTTAAGTGGGCAAAGGATTCTTGTGGGGGGCGCTCTGGAAATATAGATAACATCTTTTAAATCCTGATTTAGAAAATATAATTTAAACATTTTATGGATCAACTGTTACTTAACCTGCTGTAATTTAATGAGACAATTCTCCCAGAACTAGCATTGATGTAATCAGGAATATTCTCAATAGACACATAATGGGATTTTTTTTTTCAGCCAGGCTTTTTAAAGGATTGCTAGATAGGTCAATAAGATAGCTTATGATAAAGAAACAAAAGTATGCTTGAATTTCTCAGTTTAAGTATTTAGAAGTTATTACTGATTCTAAAAATATATTCTCTTAAAACAAAACAAAACAAAACTGGGGTGTTTTCTTTACTCAGCATGTTCAACAGTACATATCTCATTAATGGAATTTGTTACAAAACTATAAAGATAGTAGCACATTTGTATCTACCATGATGAGTAAGTTCCATAAGGACATAGGTTGTCTTTTTCACCCATTTCCTGACAAGCACTTAGTATTTTACTTCAAGTAGGTGGTTGATACAAGTGTCCTGAATGAATAAAATATCACCACAAATAGTGATACTGCAGCTATGAAATTAAAAGATGCTTGTCCTTGGAAGAATAGCTCTGACGAACCTAGACAATGTATTAAAAAGCAGAGACAATACTTTGCAAACAAAGGTCTATACAATCAAAGCTATGGATTTTCCGGTACTAATGTACACATGTGAGAGTTCAGATCAGTTCAGTCGCTCAGTCATGTCTGACTCTTTGCAACCCTATGGACTGTAGCATGCCAGGCTTCCCTGTTCATCACCAACTCCCGGAGCTTGCTCAAACTCATGTCCATTGAGTCGGTGATGCCATCCAACCATCTCATCCTCTGTCGTCCCCTTAGAAGCCCATGAACAGTATGTGAGAATTAGACCATAAAGAAAGCTGAGCTCTGAAGAATCAATGCTTTTCAACTGTGGTGCTGGAGAAGAGTCTTGAGAGTCCCCTGGTCAACAAGGAGATCAAATCAAACAATCCTAAAGGAAATCAACCCTAAATATTCTTTGAAAGGACTGATGCTGAAGCTGAAACTCCAATACTTTAGCCACCTAATGCAAAGAACTAACTCACTGGAAAACACTCTGATGCTGGGAAAGACTGAAGGCAGGAGGAGAAGGGGATGACAGAGGATGAGATGGTTGGATGGCATCACTGGCTCAATGGACATTAGTCTGAGCCAACTTTGGGAGATAATGAAGGATAGGGAAGCCTGGTGTGCTTCAGTCTAGGGGGTCACAAAGAGTTCAGATACAACTTAGCGACTGAACAATAAATCAGAAAAATAGACTAACTGTGTAACTAGAAATTAATGTTTTGTAAGCCATAAAATACTAATTTTATTGCTTTATATAACACAAAAAAATTTGTTTATGCCAGAAAATAAATAAAGAGAAATAGAAAAATGTTTATGGTGAAGGCTATAATTTGTGAAGACACATGGTATGAATTCAGCTGAATACCTTGAAATTCTATAGACATGGTTGATGGCTATAAACTTATCTTGAGTATAGAATTGATATAGCTAAAATGAGCAAGCAGAGGATAATATAGACAGTTATATCTACTGAACATTAAAGAGGTAACTGGGAATACCTTGGTGCAAATATTCAAGAGAATATGCAGCAATCACCACTGTCATAAGAGAGAATATTAGCAGGAAAGCAATAAGTATTTCCACCAAAAGGAGGATTTGGTAATTTCCTCTTTATACAAGGAATAAGGAACATATAAAAATTAAATGCATTTTAGTATTTATACTCTCTTGATATTTGCTAGAAATAATTGTTCTTTATTATGCTTTAGAAAAAAATATATGCACAGCTTGGTTTTGAGAACTGATACAGCAAAATTCTCATAGAAGAAAGGATCTCTCTAAAAATATTTCACTTTTAGTTTCTGAGTTCTGGTTCAATATAATGCTGAGTTTCAGCACATTTTTAGTAAATTTGGCTTTGCTTAAAGCTATTAATTGGAATTATATAGAGGCAATTATTCATGCATTCTATTTACCTGTAGGGAGAACTGAATACTATTTTGGAACAAAAATAACAAATTGGAAATGAAATAACCCACAGAGCACTCTAATATCCAGTTGGCACTTCCTTAAATCTTTTCACAGTTATTTAGAATTTGTTGGATGAAACATTTGCTACATATCACTACTAATGTAACATCTTAAATAACTTCAAAAATGAGCTGGCGCATTTCTATTAAACAACCTCAATGGACAATTTAAAAAGCTAATACTCCAGCACTTTATGTTGGTTTTTTCCCCCTCCTTCTTCATGTTTTTCTTTATGCTGTAGATTGCTTTAAATTAAAAAAGACTAATTTTTAAAACTTGGGGAATTTCTGATAATAGGATACTTTTCAGGAAAATTTTGGTCACCCTAATATCCCACAGGCTACTGCTTAGGGAGAGCAGCTTTTGCAAGGCAGGACTTTTATCCAAAGTCCTGTAGCGAACTTTTCTCTCACTTCAAATCTCTTCATGTTTTTTTGAAAAACTGGTGATTATTTGTTCTAAAGCAGTGCAGCTGAAATTTATTCTATTTACAATATCTAGCAATATAAAGAAAGGTGGGAAAATAAATGAAACAAATCTCTTTCAACCTTTTTTAAAAAAATATTTCTGGATTTTGTATGCAGGTATACTTTATTGGATTTTGTATACATGTGTAAAAACTGCTACATTTTATGTGTCCTCAGAGTAATTCACCAGTTTTTATATAGAATAAATGAAATTTGATTAATCTGCCTTCATCTATTTGATTTCCAGTCAGAGCTCAATGGTATT
The DNA here is from genome assembly GCF_014754425.2 of Oryx dammah. NCBI lineage: Eukaryota > Metazoa > Chordata > Mammalia > Artiodactyla > Bovidae > Oryx > Oryx dammah. The sequence goes on from NW_024070191.1 coordinate 17,111,856, forward strand.
TTAGGGTTTTGTTGGTGTTTGTTTGCTTTTAAATAGTGTCGACAAGGCAATGATCCTCCTGGTTACACAAAATAGAAGTACTCTGGATGAAAGGTTTAACAACGTCCTAACAACAGTATGTCTAAACTAGTTACACACATTTCCCGAGTAGAAGTAAACTGGTTGATATAAGGAATCCCACAAACTTGTCAGAGAGACCCAGTCCTGCATGCCTAGAAAAGAAATATGAGATCCTTACTGTGAATTAAACAGAGGGCCCTGTCCTGTCACTATGGAAGAAAAAGACCAAGAAGACTTCAAATAAGCTTGCAATTAACTGAAAGAGGTAAGACTGGTTGGCCAACTTGGAGATGAGTCGGTGTGCTGGTGTGGAAACAGGGTTCTCTGTAGGGGTATGGGAATAGGGGTAGGAATGGGGGGTGTCTCGGGCCAGGGCGCTTGTCCAGGCCACAATAGTTGTAGCTCAACCTTCATAGACAGAATCATGCCAGCATAATTTCAGGGGATTGAAACACGAATACCCAAGATTCTCTTCCCCATTGTGTGGTGTGTTCTGATTTGGATCAAATGTATTATTTTACTTTCATTCATTTCTTTGTTGCTACAATTAACCGTGAAACTCACAGCAGAAACTTCACTTAGGATGCCCTTTGTGAAATACCAAACAGCCTCTCTAAACTTCCAATTTTGGGTCAGTTGGAGAATGGTTAGGCCCCAAAGTAGCTTGGCATGTGCTTAAGTCTCACAAGGTATCATAAACAGAGTTACACATTGTCTGTGCCTCACCCCAGCTTCAAAATGCATCTTCAATGCATGAAAAAATTTCCATTAACTTCTTGTTCTCACCCCTGAAATACAGGCACTCAGATCAAAGGTTGGTTATCTTTTGACTCCCCTAGAGTTAAGATGTGTTTAAAGCACATCTTTTTCTTTTTTTTAAGCTACTAAGAGCAATATTTTCCCAGCATTTTATTTTTAAAAATCTTTACTTAATGTTTGTATATATAAAACTGCAACAGCATTCTTTGAAAATAATCAGCCGTAGTGATTATTAGCTAGTGAAATTTCACTAGCTAAGAAAAAAATCCTTAGATTTTACATGATAGGGAATATATTATGGAGTTATTTTTTGTTTTATTCTTTGAGTATCATCGCACTACATGTGAAGAAGAGTTGTTTTATACATGTTGAGTTGAGTAAAAGCTTTTTGGTGGTTTTTCCATTTGAGGAATATTTTGAAGAAGAAATTTGAAAACTATTCTAATGAACAGTAACAATTCAAGCTTGAATGGATGTCATGGGTAGAATTAGGAATGTGGCATAGTCTTCAACTCCATGAAGATGAAATAAACCTCACAATTTTGTCACTTTGGGTGAGGTGAAAGGAAGCCTGAAATTGTAGTCTAGATTCTGGAAAAGAAAAATGGGTAGCTTATGCAAACTAACCAAGACCAAATGCTTATTGTCACAGTTTCCAGATAAATTCTATTTATATAATTTGTCTCAGTCCTACTTTATTCTAAGAGGTTCTACTTTCTTTGCAACCATTGGTAGTCAGTGATAAATCAAAGTTCAGACTATAAAAAAAACTTTTATTTCACACCAGGGAGTGAGAACTAGTTGAATATATTTTTTTAGAAAACACCACAGTGAAGAAGGGTAAATGCATGTTTAAAAACTTTAAACAAACATTTAACTTTATAACTGATGCATGGAAAGAAAATATATGTGCTAGTTACCATCTCATAAGAGGGGACCTGCTTTGAAGAGTGTTTGCTGCTGCTAAGTCACTTCAGTCATGTCTGACTCTGTGTGAGCCCATAGATGGCAGCCCACCAGGCTCCGCCGTCCCTGGGATTTTCTAAGCAAGAACACTGGAGTGGGTTGCCATTTCCTCCTCCAATGCATGAAAGTGAAAAGTGAAAGTGAAGTCACTCAGTCGTGTCCGACTCTTAGCAACCCCACGGACTGCAGCCCACCAGGCTCCTCTGTCCATGGAATTTTCCAGGCAAGAGTACTGGAGTGGGCTGCCATCGCCTTCTCCTTGAACAAAGTGTTTGTTTAGTCACATCCAAATTGGTAAATCCAGAGAACACATACCTTCCTGGAATCATTTAACACTGATGACTAGTTTGTTGTTGTTTAGTCACTAAGTTGTGTCTGACTCTTTGTGACACCATGGCCTGTAGCCAATCAGGCTCTTCTGTCCATGGGATTTCCCAGGCAAGAATACTAGAGTGGGTTGCCATTTCCTTCTCCAGAGGATCTTCCCAACCCAGGGATTGAACCCCTGTCTCCCGCATAGGCAAAAATTGGCAGGCGGATTCTTTACCACTGAGCCACCAGGGAACCCCAATGGCTAGTATCATGTCTTTCAAGCTACCTTATACTGATATTTTCTGGACCCTTCCTATATTACTGATCTTATTGACTCTTTCTTTAAATAAAAATGTTCACTGGAGCTCTTTCTTTAGCCTCCTGAAACTTTTACTTGGCCTCAACAATCACTTAACTGGTTAATATTCCCAAATCTATACCTCTAGCCTAGAATATGCTTCTAAACTCTAAACCCCTCCCCATGTTCCAGGGTCTGCAGTCCATCTTCACTTGCAAATCTAGCAAGTTTCTCAAATTCAGTATTTCAAGTCCTTGCTTGACTTCAGCACCTCATATTCAACTCCACACATTCCATCTATACTAACAGCTTTCAGAAAGTTCTTTTTTTCCTACATTATCATTGCTTACCCCTTGCCTTAAACAATTGCCTAAACCCACTGACCAGCTTCCCCACGTCCAGTGTGGTACTGCCTCACCATCCTCCCTACAGCTGACAGGCTGAGTTTTTTTTTAATTAATATGCGATCTGTATCAGTCAATTTTCTGCTTTGTAAACTTCCTGCTTTCCAAAGGCAGCCTCAGTTTGGTCATAACTTCCAAGTGCTATCTTTTTCACCCCCTCCATAGATATATGCTACATGCTTTCTCCAGTAGAATGAAGTTTCCTGCCAACTCTGCAATTTGGTATGACTGTATTTCTGTGTGTTCACACATACTGACCCTGGCATTCACTTGTACTTGTTCTCCAACTATCTCATCTATCTCTTACCTTCCTTCAAATCAGCTCTAGTATCAAATCTACTCAAAGATGTCTCTGTTCTGCAGCACATACTTAGTTCAGCCTTTTCATCTTGTATTAAATCCTGTGTACAACAATATCCCAGTAGAGATTTTTCTCTATCTCCGTATTGGTGCTGTTATCTTTCAGAGTGAAATTATGTCTTAGTAATACTTAGTAACACTTCAGTTCAGTTCATTTCAGTCGCTCAGTCGTGTCCAACTCTTTGTGACCCTATGAACCGCAGCACACCAAGCCTCCCTGTCTATCACCAACTCCTGGAGTCCACCCAAACCCATGTCCATTGAGTCAGTGATGCCATCCAACCATCTCATCCTCTGTCATCCCCTTCTCCTCCTGCCCTCAATCTTTCCCAGCATCAAGGTCTTTTCAAATGAGCCAGCTCTTTGCATCAGGTGGCCAAAGCATTGGAGTTTTAGCTTTAACATCAGTCCTTCCAATGAACACCCAGGACTGATCTCCTCTAGGATGGACTGGTTGGATCTCCTTGCAGTCCAAGGAACTCTGAAGAGTCTTCTCCAACTCCACAATTCAAAAGCATCAATTCTTTGGCGCTCAGCTTTCTTTATAGTCCAACTCTCACATCCATACAGTTAACATATATAGCTTAATTTAACTCTCACAGCAAACTTCTGAATAAGTTATCCTATTATTCTGCCCCCTTTATAGATGATAAGTTGATGGAAAGAAAAACAAAGTTCACACAATGAGTAAGTGGCAGAGGCAGAAATCAAGCACAAAACATGAGTCTCCAAAGCTCACACTCTTAACTGCTAAAGTAGCTGATGCTGTAATCTTGATACATGGTGCTTGGCACACCATACACATTCTATAAACATTGGTTACGGAATGAATGAGCTCTCAATAGTATGTTTCACCCTATATAGACACTATAATAAAGATTTTATTCAAGCACTATGATGGGCAGAACTCAAGGGTTGAAAAGAGTCCTGAACTCATATAAATATTCATTAAATAAGTTCAAAAAGTTCTTGCTATAATATGCCTTGTTGTTTACATATCAGTTCAGTTCAGTCGCTCAGTTGTGTCCGACTCTTTGCAACCCCATGAATCGCAGCACGCCAGGCCTCTCTGACCATCACCAACTCCCAGAGTTTACTCAAACTCGTGTCCATCGAGTCGGTGATGCCATCCAGCCATCTCATCTTCTATTGTCCCCTTCTCCTCCTGCCCCCAATCCCTCCCAGCATCAGAGTCTTTTCCAATGAGTCAACTCTTCGCATGAGGTGGCCAAAGTATTGGAGTTTTAGCTTTAGCATCAGTCCTTCCAATGAACACCCAGGACTGGTCTTCTTTAGAATGGACTGGTTGGATCTCAAGACTAGAAAAGAAACCCAAAATAACAAAAACAAGAAAAGGAAAGACACTGTTCTTGGACGGTCAGGTTACTGAGATCACCTACAGAATACTATTCTTCCCCAGTTAAACGGTTTCATGACTGTTGTCTCTGATTAAAAGACAAACAAAATCCACTATACACCCTTTTCTCTCTTTTGAATGGACTAACAGGGCCTTCACACTTTCTAATAAACTGCTCCTTCAGAAAATGAGAATGGTCCCAGGAAAGTCACTTCTTTTTTGTGTGTTTTAACTTTTTCACTTGGGAACTGAAGAAAGATTTAAGAAAGAAATATTTGCCTAACACTTCAGAAGAGCTTTGGGGACAGTGGATAATGAAATAATGACTTCTAAAACACCAGCAGATTTGCAGATAAAGTTGCTAAGAGATGCAAGATGATGAGAATTTTAGAGAAACAGTGCATTTAACAGCCATTCACAAGAGAGGTTTAATTCTAAGAAGTGCTTAAAGAAGCACTTCGATTTAGCTCTTAAAGTCCGAGTGATTATTTTAGGACTTTAAAAAATGCCAGCTTGGGTAGAAAACAAATAAGCAAGTCATAAACATGTCACCCTTGCTAAAAATCAAATTCTTTTTCCTAAATTTAAAATGTAATAAGGTTGGTTACTTAGTATGGAAGTAAACAAAAAAGTGCCAAAGAAAGCAGAAATAAGCATGCTTCATAACAATACAGAATGTAGTTATAGAAAGAATAACAAAATAAGAGCATAAAGCATTCCATTTTCCAACTGCTTTGATATAACTTTTAAGTATCAAATAACATAGGAGGTAGTTTCTATATTAAATATAAGAAAAGAGAATATAATAATCATGTGCTGTGCTTAGTCGCTCAGTCATGTCTGACTCTTTGTGACCCAATGAACTGTAGCCCACCAAGCACCTCCGTCCATGGGAATTCTTCAGGCAAGAATACTGGAGTGGGTTGCCATTCCCTCCTCATAATAATCATAAAGATGGGTACAATTATCATCTTCTGTTTTTAATCATGTTAGTAAGAAACTGCATTGACCTAAATTTCCCTTCCTAACAGAGTAGTTTGCTTTTTAAGACTAACAAATTTTTAGAGAATGTTTTAGGAATATAGTTATTTAGCTTGGATGAAGATATATTTACAAACTAACCTTTTCCTCAAAGAGAATGACTTTTTACTAAACAATAGATAATTTGATAACCTTCATTCCTATTTTCTTCTCGATGTATATTGGTTACCTACAGCCATACTCAAGAAAAAGGCATTAAATTTTTTTTTAAGCCTAACTTTTCTTTTTAAAAGTAATTTAAGACTCACAACAAATAGCAAAAATGCTACAGACAGTTCCCAAGTACCTTTCAGCCACCAACTTGTCCCAGTTACAATACCTTCCATAACGAATGATATTTTCAGAACCAGGAAATTAACATGGGTATAATAGTATTAACTCAGGTATATGCAAGGAAAAAAACATTTAAGTAAGAGAAATAGAGAGGTAAAGAAAGAGAGTCCATGTAATAGGTAAGATAAATAGATAATAGATAGATGTAGTTTCATTTCCTCAAGCAAATATGAAAGGAGTAATAAATGACTTCAGTTTACCTGAAAATGAGATCATCTGACCTTTATTTTGCCACATAAGCCCCTTAACTTTCTGCTATTTCTTATACTTGTCATATCTAGGCACATTACTCATTATGATTATTCACTGTATCTGGCCATAACCCAAGGACACATCCCTTCCCCTTCAACTCTTCCGAGAAAGTCCACATGCTCATCTGTGATGACTGACAGCCAGCATTCTTGAAATAACTGGCTCAGGGTCCTCTGTCTCTATACAAACGCCCGCCTGCTCTATTTCTGACAAACCAATCATCTGGTTTTATATTTTATAGCACTCCTGCATAAAATGCACATTTTTCTTTGTTACTGGAAATTTCCACTGTTACTTTTTTCATATTTATCAGACTTGAAATAGATTACAAAGCGCAAAAATATAAGGACATTTCTTCCATCATTTTTGAATACAGCTAAATGCACAATTTATTACAGTGAAGTCTAAAAGTACTAGTTGAAGGAAAGCCTATCTTGGTCATTGAATGCAAAAGGGCAATTATGAAAGTCCATATCTGCTTAAACATTTCAAAAGCACATCCGTAAACTAAAGTGGCAGTAATAATCTACTTTTTATCTTGAAAATGTTTCTCATTGGCATATGTTTGAGAATAACAGGGGTAGAAATTCAAGAAAAATGATAATTGAAGTGACATGGAAGAATTGAACTTAAGGTTTAAGATCAAGATATAAAGAAAAGCAAGATTAAAACACACATGTATCATAAAAGCAATATGGAAAGTATACAGATTTATTGGTAAAACAACAAAACAAATAAACAAAACTCTTGGGATGCTTTTCTAAGGAACCCTGACCCACCATGTAAGAAATCTGGCTTATTGGAATGTTGCCTGGAGGGGTCACACGTAAGTGCTTTGATTCACAGTCCAGCTGAGCCCAGCGCTCCAACTCCTCCGCCAAGACATCAGACAAGTGAACAAACACATGCTGGACCTTCTAGAAGGGCTTATACACCGGCTAAATATCCCCAAGTGACCTCTGCCAACCATGTGACAAAGAAGAATTGCTTGCTAAGCCCTGCTCTAATTCCTGCCCACAAAATTGTGAGAATTCAATGCTTTGTATCTTAAACCGCAAAAAGCATGCAGGGAACGCAGATGTCCACTGTAGCATGAGATAGCAATGCAGTCCTTACATGAAGCACAAAGCATTTTAAAAACTTCTATGACTATTGCTACGTTACAGCAAAGATTGGGATATGAATGTGTGTGTGCATGTAGGTGGGTGTGTGTTTAGAGAATCTGATTGGTAAGCAGGGGAGCCACACTTGATCTTCCTCCCTCCCTATCAGGTTTCTCTCTGGAGCATGGCTGTCATTGCAAACAGGAGTGTGTGTGTGTGTGTGTGTGTCTGTGTGTGTGTGTGTGTCTGTATGTGTGTGTCTGTGAGTGTGTGTCTGTGTGTGTGTGTGTCTGTGTCTGTGTGTCTGTGTGTCTGTGTGTGTGTGTCTGTGTGTGTCTGTGTCTGTGTCTGTGTGTGTCTGTGTCTGTGTCTGTGTGTGTCTGTGTCTGTGTGTCTGTGTCTGTGTGTCTGTGTGTGTGTCTGTGTCTGTGTGTCTCTGTGTGTGTCTGTGTGTCTGTGTGTGTCTGTGTGTGTGTCTGTGTGTGTGTCTGTGTGTCTGTGTGTGTCTGTGTGTGTGTGTGTCTGTGTCTGTGTGTGTCTGTGTCTGTGTGTGTGTGTGTGTCTGTGTGTGTGTCTGTGTGTGTCTGTGTGTGTCTGTGTGTGTCTGTGTGTGTGTCTGTGTGTGTGTCTGTGTGTGTGTCTGTGTGTGTGTATGTCTGTGTGTGTGTGTCTGTGTGTGTCTGTGTGTGTCTGTGTGAGTACACGTACGTGAACACTCAGCTGTCAGGCTTTCTGTACAAGTACTTGAAAAGGAGAGATTATAATAAATGAGATTTCTTTCAGCCCTATGTACTCTGCCTCACCAAAAAATGTCTACAGCCACATCACCCTGAATGCACAGGATATTGTCTGATCTCAGAAGTTAATCAGGGCCTGGCCTGGTTAGGACTTGAAAAAGTAATTGATTAAATTATTAATTCAAGTAGCACATGAGACCAGAAATTCTTAATTGAAAAATCTGACTTTCACTATATTGAATAGAGGCAATGATAGTGAAACATTAACTAAAAATAAAGTCTATGGATTGAACCTAGAAGAAAATCATGAAAACCAAGCTAAGGTTTATAAATGTTGACAATTATATATTGTGTGAGAGGATTTGGCTTTATACTGAGGCCATAAATGTGCAATATTGCTAAACAGAAGGGGAGTGAATATATCAATGATTTTATATCTGTGTTGTATACCCATACACATATTTATGCTTATTTTAATATCCATATTTTACCTCTAATTATAAACACACACACAGAACTAGAAGTCCATCAAATCTAATTTATAACTGATGCCCTCCAGTGTGCTCCTGGGATCCTTTTTGGACTGAGGTTGTTGACTAGATCTTTTGGTTTTCCAAAGATATTATCTTTATCTTATACATATTACATTTGCCCAAATTCAATGTCTCTTGTCATTACCTTTATAATTTATGTCTTTCTTGTGGAGGAGTCACCACGGCATGTGGCAATTTTTTCCTGGATGACCACATCTCTGAATTCATTTCTCAATTGCCTCAAATGATAAAATATATTTTTTCTTTTTTTTCAAAGCATGTAAATATTCTATTATAATCAGCATAAATATTTAAAATTCTACATCAGGTTATCAACTTACCACTTGAATCTGAATGTTACAGTTCAGAAGGGATAGTAAAGACTCTCTGTTCATAAAATGACAAGGAAAGGACCAGAAAGGTTTTATGACTTGTGAAAGCTGAAATAATTATAATATTGGAAGTCATATTCTAATTTTAATTATAAATTATTTTGAACATATAATAGTAGGAAAAGTTAAAAGTGTTAGTTGCTCAGTCAGGTCCAACTCTCTGTGACCTTATGGACTGCAGCCCGCCAGGCTCCTCTCTCCATGGAATTCTCCAGGCAAAAATACTGTAGTGGGTAGCCATTCCCTTCTCCAGAGGATCTTCCCAACCCAATGATCAAACCCGGGTCTCTTGCATTGCAGGCAGATTCTTTATCATTTGATTCTTTACCTATATTCCTTGGTGGATAGGTAATAATACAAAAACCAGCTATGTGCCAATTATGGGACTGTTTAACAAGTGATAAGATTTTTGTCATACTTGTTTCAGATCTCTGTCTTTAAGAAGAAAATGAAAGAGAAAGGATATCAATTTCCCAGGTCTATATTCCATTCACAATACCCTGCTGCTTGTTTCTCAGTTTGGAATTATTGCTAATTTTTATTTTTGTAGAAGGTTAATAGTGTTTCCTTTTCAAAGGACTTTCATCTATTAGCACATTTGATTCTTCCCCTACACTTTAGAAATAGTTAGTACACATATTTCTCTGCATTTTATGGACAAGTAAAGCACAGAAATGTTAAATGACATGCTCAAGATGTCAAGTGAATTAGAGAGCTGGACCAACCTCTGGTTGCCAACTTATATACATACTGGTATGCCACACTGCGTTAGTCACAACTTGATAGCTCAGTATCAGAATATGAGTGTAAGACAAAGAGAAACACATTTCAAAGCACATTTCAAAGTTAGATCTCTAAATATGTCAAGACTCTAAACGTTTCAATATCTGACTATCACCAGAGTTGCAAACTCATCAGGAAAACTTAATAAACCTTTGAGACTCTTATAAGCTACTAATTGATTTTTTACCTTTAAGTATTGCCTTACCCATTTCCAAAGTATTTTTCACGTAGTATCTTTGTTTAATCGTCCCAACCACTCTACAAGGCAGGAATTGGGTTAAAATCGATTGGCCAGTGAGAAAATGAAGCTGCTGAAAATTCACATGTTAATAGTCACGTAAGCCAGTAGTCCTCAATCTTTGCTGCACAGTAAAATCATCTGGGGACCTTTTAAAATTCTCAAATCCCAACTCACATCCTATATTAAAAAATGAGAATGACTGGAAGTGGGTTACCAGTGACTTTTGAAGATCCTAGATGACTCCAGTGTGCAGTCAAATTTAGAAGCCACTGGTGTAAGCAGTGGCCACACGACAGTTGCTCCCACTCTAGTATTTTTTCCTCTAGAGAATGGAGGTACACTCTCAGATAATCTTGCTATCTTTCCTTAGGACATCAGCTACCAGCAGTGTTAAGAAACAATTTGCCCTTTCTTTTGATCTTCACTTCCATGTGTGGTTAGAAACATTCCTTTGTATAATATGCAGTCATCTGAGGCACTGACCTTTAATAACCTTGATTTTATTTTTAGCTCACCTTGTCTATGACCTATGAGTTTATTCTTGTTACAACAATGAACAGAAATTTCTCTCTTTTCAATTTGGATTTTAAGTATAATGAAGAAACTTTGAACACCTTCTGCACTTTGAAGATGCAAACAGAAAAGTTGTGAACCATTACTACAATCAAATTTGCTTTATCTGTAAGCTTCACCTACCAACAGAGTCTTGGATGAGTTCAGGAGAGCAAGGTACTTTCCATTTTTATGATACAAGCTACGAACTGGGGGATAATGAGTGGACCCTCCTATTTATTGCTTAATAAGTAGTTCTCCGAGAAACCTCAGTCCCTGTTGTCTCCCTCTCATTCTTGGATCAGGAAGAGCATTTTGGGAACCATATAACCCAGACATCATAGTCAAGAAACAGACATAATTATCACCACCATACAAACAGAAATTTTCCAGCTAGATCTCAGAAATGTGGACATGGCATGTTCCCTTAGTCTGGAACAAGATAGACTGGCTAGGAAGATCTATGCTTTAGTCCTTCATCTCCTGGAAGAACATGGGTCCAGAAATGAGAAGGCAAGAAGTGTCAATACTGTTACTGATTATCTACTATTACTCAGGGCCTCAAGTAATAAACATGGACGTTATGAGCCTACACTATGCTTGATGCTCTCAAGCAGCTTCCTAGACCTCTAGTGTCTGGGGAGGAAGGTCAGACATTGTACCAATATAAATAATCACTTCACTAGAAGCAATTTCAGTATAATTTGGCTTCACTTTGCCATTTGACATTTCTTTTAAATTTATTTTTAACTGAAGGATAATCACGTTACAGCAGTGCATTGGTTTCTGCCAAAACCCAACATGAATCAGCCATAGGTATACCTTTGTCCCCTCCCTCTTGCACCTCCCTCCCCATCCCAGCCCTCTGGGTTGTCACAGAGCCCCAGTTTGAGTTCCCTGAATCATACAGCAAATTCCCATTGGCTCTCTTGTTTTACACATGGTAATGTGTGTTTCCATGTTACTCGCTCCGTACATCCCACCGCCTCCTTCCTCCCCCTCCTTGTTTCCATAAGTCTGTTCTCTACGGCCATTTGACATCTTTTGGTGATAATACATCAACAGGCTACCTTTTTCTCATAGTGAAAATTATCATCCTTAACACCATCACACAGCTCACTGAACTTTTTATTTCTACATAAGAAAAGTCAATCTTCAGATATAACTCATACTGAATTAATTTGCTACTTGGATTAACAGTTAAGTTATTGAAAAGTGCCTGAAATGATTTAACAATGCAGACTAATGGATCCCCTTAATTTTGACACTGTAAATCTTACAAACTTTAATCAATGTAACATTTTCATGAGTCAAATACTCTCTTAAGTAGGAGAAAATTTTAAATGACATTAATAAAAATTTTTATCTAATAAAATTGCTTGTAATGTTCTCTTTTAGAAAAGCCTACTTCTTAAAGACTAGTATACAAATGATTGTACTTGAATCATAATTAAAATAAACCTAAAATAAAGTAAGTTTTCTGAATGGTAATTAATGTCTAAATCTTTTTCTACAGGGCCTATTTTGTGATTGATCTTCTGGGGTCCCATATTAAACAGTCCTCACAAAGAGTAAAGAGTTTTATTTTCTGTTTCAAGTTTCCATAGCACTGAGTAAATAAGACACATTATCTGATTTTAAAACTTTATGTTAGAAGGTTGCTATACTAATTTGTGATATCAGGATTACCATCGTAATTAGTTTACAAAATAATCAATATGTTGCATTAAGACAGGGCATATATCCCTGGGCCTCAAATTCCATAGTGTGACAGAAAAGATGATTTTTTATACGATAAATGTAATGCAGAGTAGGAGAAAAAAGATATGGTGTCATTGAAGCATATAAATTTATGGGATCCTTGAAAGACAGAAAAAACACAATATCTAGTCTATGGAGAAATAAAGTCAAAGAAGTAAAAGTCCACAACAACTGTAGGAGAGGTGTTTTTATTGATAGGAAAAATGTGTGGAAGTTTAAGGTCAAGAGTCAGTGGGTGAGAGATCTCAGTTCAGTTCTCAGCCATTTCTAAGTTCATGCCCTGAGAAATTTGTCATGATTAAGTGGAGAGGAATTAAGAGAAGCAGGACATTTGACCAATACGGACACCTACGGGTACATTCATGCTAAGAAAGCAAATAGTAACGAAATTATCTCCCAGTTATAGCACAAATGCAGGAACAGGACCAGAGATTCTGCACAATTCTCCAGTAATTCCTGATCCTCGAAAGGGCTGAGATCTCTCACACAAGGGGTCAAGTCCTGCCTTTCAGACTTAAGTAAATGTAACAGGAAGATAAATAGGAATTTTCAAATATAAATTTGAGCAGACAACCCCAATCCTCAATTTTGGAAGAAAACCAAACTAAAAAGAAGATAATCATAGCAGAACTAATATTCAACGGAACAAATAGAGTTAACAGAGACTTGAGACAAAATACAGATGTGCTGCAAATGTTCAGAGATATACAACAAGATATTCTACCCCCTAATAAAGGATCTGCACAGACAATTTTTTGGAATTAAAATGTTCATTTTTTAAGAATGGACAATTCTGAAGAGAAAACAAATGAAGTAGATGATTATATTTAGGCATTTCCTAAGAATATCAGGCAGAAAGTGAAGGAAACAGGTCAAAAGTTAAGGAACACGGAAGCCAAATCCAGAAGTCCAACAATCTACTTGAAATTTGGGAAGAGGAAGTAGGGAGCATAGGGGAGGGGCTGCCTACAAGAAATGAGAAGGAAATACATATTCTAAGTCCTTTGCTTTTCCCTTTTAGTCCATTAGAAACATTTTCTCCATGTTGACAGCTTCAGCACAGTCTGAAAGGATCAAATAATATTTATTTATATTCCTGATTTTGAAATAGTCTTGTAAAATGTTATACTGAAGACAGTGGCAACACAGATCGTTAACTAAATCTCAGCATTTGCATGTGTCTTCACCCAACACTGTTCTGCTGGTCGCAAGAACTCAGATATAAAAGAGTATGCTCACCTTAGTCAACATAGGGATTTCCATAAATTTTCTCCGAATGTAACTGCAAACTTAAAATTCCAGATGAATCAAATTTTCATGGAATGAATACACTGAGATTCCACCAATCAAACATAACCAATGTGCTGAACCCTCTCATGTGCTCAATATAGAAAAGCTATAAGGAATTAAGGCTTTCATATCTTAAACTCTTCTTTCTCCATCATACAGTCTCAAATCTTCATCACATTAACAAATTAGCTCCCCCCCGACCATGGTAGACATGGAACTTTATGACTCTCAAACATGTTTTAAATATGTGTAAATATTGACCACCTGATTTTTTCATTTTCCCTATGTTAATGATAAGTAATTTGTAGTGCTTTCTCTGGAGAAGGCACTGGCGCCCCACTCCAGTCCTCTTGCCTAGAAAATCCCATGGACGAAGGAGCCTGGTAGGCTACAGTCCACGGGGTTGCTAAGAGTCGACTGAGTGACTTCACTTTCACTTTTCACTTTCACGCATTGGAGAAGAAAATGGCAACCCACTCCAGTGTTCATGCCTGGAGAATCCCAGGGACGGGGGAGCCTGGTGGGCTGCCGTCTATGGGGTCGCACAGAGTCGGACACGACTGAAGCAACTTAGCAGCAGCAGCAGCAGCAGTGCTTTCTCTCTTTACCAAAATTATGTCTACTATTTTATGAATTCTATTGTAAATTCTTCATATGGCAGAGGAGACCCATTCCTGCATTTGTGTTTATTTGGACTGAAAATGCAATTTTTAATAGGTGTACTAATGTTTACAGCAGAATTAAGATTTATTAGAACCACTCCACAGAGCAATATTGTAGAGAATTTATGAACTGTAAAACTGCTCTAAAGGTCACTTGAGATGCAAAAGTTTAATTTTGAGTATCATGTTATGGTACAGAGCTACTACACTCAATGCTTGTTAAAATAAATGGTTTAAAGATAGTTGCTTCAGTCTGCAGACTTTGTGAACTTCAACAAAAATAATTTCATATTACCTAATATTTTACATAAGTTTGGTTTCTTTAAGGTTTGTTCACAAATCCACAACTTATCTCATGTGTAAAATAGTGAAGAAAATCAATATAAATTTGATCTTGCTTCTGGAGTTCACTGTTGTTTTATACAGCACACTGCATATCATTACTTATCCAACTTTCAACATTTACTATCATTACTCATTTTTATTTGGATACAAGGATTTGTATGAATGAATAAGTTCTCAAGAGCTATAACAAACATGAACAAGAAAAGTATTTGTAACAGAAGCATTTGGGAAGGCATTAGTAAGCCAGACTGTGGATTATAAAAGTGTCTTAATTGGTGATATTATATTTGTATATATGCAGGCATATGCAAAATTATAAAATAACCCAAGCAAGTAAAATGTAAAGAACATTATCTGTGTTAGAGACTTATAATTCTTTAGCATGCTAAATACTATACAATGAAGCATAATAAAATGGAAAGAAAATATAATCAATGGCAAGCCTCTTTGAACTTTTTTCTATAGCAGATTATATTAATGACAAAAATAGTTTAAAATTATTTTTCTAAGATTTGATTATACATCAAAGGTATGTTTATTAAAGATCCAAAATGTAGAATCAGAATATTTAATATATGTGATTTATAGATATTACAATAACAAACTAAAGCTCTGTCACAGCATTTACTCTGTATATCTTAGACTGTAAAAAACTGAACTCATCTCTTGATCAAATTAAAATTTAAAAAGCTGTAATATAATAACATTTAAACCAAAGAACTATCATGAAATCAGATGATTCAGTTCTCCCTTTTGAAATTAAAAAAGTGAGGATGATGTCTCCAAAATAGTTAGGACTGCATCATTTTTCCCACCATGAAAAAAGTGTAGCTGAAACATTTTGCATATATAATTTACTGAACATTTTGCTAAACAATACTTTAAAATGTTTTTTTCTTTAACAATCCTATGTCAGAGATACTATTATTATCAGTATTTTCAGGATGGGAAACCTACAGCTCGGAGAGCTTAAATAATATACCTCAGATCACACAGACATATAATGGAGCTAACTCTTGTACCAGTGGTTCAAGTCTATTTCCTTATAAGTACATTATACCCTAGTGTATTGTATTTATGCTAAGGTCTATTAGACAGGACAGAAGAAAACACTCAGGAAAATGAATCAGAGGTTATTGTAGAAATTATAACTATTTCAATTTGGAAGACCACATGTTCTTAAATATTCAGACTATGTCTCTGCCTCAGTTCAGTTAAGCCGCTTGTTGTGTCCAACTCTTTGCGACTTCATGATCCGTAGCAGGCCAGGCCTCCCTGTCCATCACCAACTCCCAGAGTTTACCCAAACTCATGTCCATTGATTCGGTGCTGCTATCCAACCATCTCATCTTCTGTCATCCCCTTCTCCTCCTGCCCTTAATTTTCCCCAGCATCAGGGTCTTTCCAAACGAGTCAGCCATTCGCTTCAGGTGACTCTCCACCTCAAGTGGTAGGTAATGTATGAAAAAAGTGACTTCAGTACTCAGACTCCACTTCCTCTAACACAGTTCAATGTGCACAATCTCTTCAGCTGTTTTCAATCTCACCATCTATCTTTTTTGGCTTCATGTACAGGGTCATGGTTTTCCAGCAGATCTAATCAACCCAACAACACCCATCTCTTTAGCTTGAGAAACTGGGAATAAAATGGTTTTTGTCTTGGCTAATAATTCCATGACTCAGACCACAAACCCATCAGGATCATACACTGCCTTCAGAATTAGCTCAGTGGGCTCAACAACAGATAATTATGAGTATCAGTCTGTCCATACCCATATCCCAAGTTACCACTCTCTTTGAGATATGACCCTATCCAATAACACTTTTACTGATCTCTCGTATATATTCTGTGCTCCTTCTGAGTCATAAAATTTTATAAAATTTCTAAGGTTTATACATCATTTACAGGTATTTGAAAGTGGGAAGATTTTTTATATCCTCTTTGTATGCTCATTGTCACTAACTGTACTACACAGCGTTGTGTGATAACAGGAATGCATGTATATAGGGCCCTTTTATAAGGCTGATTAAGTTTATCTGACACAGATCATCTCAATAATTTAAATGATGAGCTTTGAAGAACTCTAGACAGAGGTCAGAACTATTAGCAATTAGTAATTCATTATGATTCAAGGAAATAAATTTATCCCAAATATTCAAAATCAAAGTACAGTTTAGAGGCTGTAGGATAAAAATCAGAACCATGTAGAAAAACTATCTCAGTCATGACCAGAGAGCTCTTGATCTACTACTAAATGAAATTTTTCCATCATTCTAGACAGGCAGATTTCTAGAATATGCTAGTTGTATTGGCTTCCCTGGTGACTCAGACAGTAAAGAATCTACCTGCAATGCAGGAGACCTAGGTTCAATCCCTGGGTCAGCAAGATCCCCCAGAGAAGGGAATTGCTACCCACTCCAATATTCTTGCCTGGAGAATTCCATGCACAGAGGAGCCACAAAAAGTTGGACACGACTGAATGACTAACACACTTGCCTTGCTTTGATTGCACTTATATATAATTAGTAATGTGTATATAACTTTACTTATGACTCACTATAATCACATATATGATGCTGCTGCTGCTGCTAAGTTGCTTCAGTCATGTCTGACTCTGTGAGACCCCATAGACGACAGCCCACCAGGCTCCTCCGTCCATGGGATTTTCCAGGCAAGAGTACTGGAGTGGGTTGCCATTTTCTTCTGCAGTGCATGAAAGTGAAAAGTGAAAGTGAAGTCGCTCAGTCATGTCCAACTCTTAGCGACCCCTCTA
This sequence comes from Oryx dammah, assembly GCF_014754425.2. NCBI lineage: Eukaryota > Metazoa > Chordata > Mammalia > Artiodactyla > Bovidae > Oryx > Oryx dammah. Next base: position 17,129,171 of record NW_024070191.1, read on the forward strand.
TACTTACTTTCTAACTATGAATACATCTTTTTCAACTAGTCCTTCAGTTATATTTTTAAAGTTTGGATAAAATATAACTTTGAAATGTATTACGGTGAGGTACGAAATCTATGGAAACTAATCAATGATTTTGATATGCAATCTAAGCTATCGAGGTAGGCAGAAACATCCTCATAGATTGGTAAATTTGCAGAGATATTAACTTGAGAGTACCACTGTGCTCAGCAATAAATTATATTTTTTTAAATTAAGTCCAGAGACAGAATGTGCCTAAAGACACACACGGCATCAGTGCTCTAGTGCTGCTGGTAGCCCTCAGGATAATGACCACTAGAATCATTTCAAATAAATGGTAATCTCTGTCTATATCTTTCTGTCCATCTCTATTGATAAGATATAGATACAAATGTCATTTATAAATACATTTCTCACCATAATCTCATGTTTCCTTTTAACACATAACTAAGGGTAATTATTTACATTTGTTTTATAGCCTCTCTTCAGCTATAACTGTGACTGAGTACATGGGAATAAAGTACATTGGGCTGAAACCAAGACAACCCAAGGGAAGATACTGTCTTACAGATTATTCCGTACAGAAGAAAATCTTCATTTGTCATTTAATTGCAGAAATAGTTTAATAGATTTAAGAATAATGATACTAAAAGTATGTCTGTTTCAAGAACTATGGGAAAGAGAAAAGTAATGTTTATTGATTTGAAAAAGGTAGAAAAATTATTAATAACTTTAAAAATTTCATATATAGTATTGTAATGCTCCTGAGAAAGGGGTGTGAGTATCTAGAAACTTCTCAAACAACCATTCCCTGAGTGCTTATATTTGTACTCTGTATAAGAGAGAAATGAACTTATCATAATTATGCCACTGAATAGTTTGTGTTTTTTGTAAATATAGTTAAACCATGCATATATATGCTCTGCATTTAATTTTTGTTATTTCATTTAATCCACGTATGCCTTCACAAGTAGAAATCACTACACTTGTTTTACAAATTAGAAAACAGAGGTTTCATTTTTCTCTTTCTCAGTAAGTGAAAGAGCTGAGTTTTGAATCTAAGTGTGTCTGGCTCCAACATTGTATTCTCTGCACGAATTTCTGTTGTTTCTTATTAGAATGCCTTCTGAGGACACAATCAGTACTGAAAACGTCCTACTGGCTAGCACAGAGAACTATAGTTAATATCCTATGATAAACCATAACAGAAAAGAATATTAAAAAAGAGGATGCACATATGTGCATAACTGAATCACTTTGCTGTACAGCAGTAATTAACACAACACTGTAAATCAACTATAATTAAAAAAGAATTCTCAACAGTATAATTAGATTCTAGAAAATGATGGAGTCAAGCTTTAAATCCCTAGAGCAATATATTTTAAATCTAGAATTCCATACCATCCATATTATCATGTAAATGTGATGATAGAGTAGAATTTATTTTCAAAAATCCTAGGGCTAAAATACATATAACTTCTATGTTATTTGTGGCAAATATTCAGAATGATTAAAACTAACAGAAAAAAGATACTTGAAGCCTAAAATAATATATATGTCTTATATTGGGCAGAGGGTATAGGAGGTAGGTCTCTAGGAAATAAAAAATTTATGGATAGATTTACGATGGGCTTCCCTGGTAGCTCAGCTGGTAAAGAATCCACCTGCAATGCAAGAGACCCTGGTTCAATTCCTGGGTTGGGAAGATCTTCTGAAGCAGATATAGGCTACCCACCCCAGTATTCTTGAGCTTCTCTGGTGGCTCAGCTCATAAAGAATCTGCCTGTAATGTGGGAGACCTGCATTTGATCCCTGGGTTGGGAAGATCCCCTAAATGTGGACGTGACAACCTACTCCAGTATTCTTGCCTGGAGAGTCCCACGGACAAAGGAGCCTGGTGGGCTACTCCATGGGGTCTCAAAGAGTTGGATACGACTGAGCGACTAAGCATACACACACATTTATGATATGAAAAAAATTTAGATTAGTTTAATGTGAAAGTAGTTTTGTGATGAACGGTGAGAAATGCATAAACAACCAAGCCTATAAAATAATATTAAAAATGCAGTAGCTTTCAAGGAAAAAATAAAACAAAAAGTCAAATGTGGTCTATAAAGATAGTCAAAATTTACAGGTCATATTAATGTAAGCACTAACTCTTAACCAAAAATATATGATTTAACAATACTGAGGTATGGAAAGAGGTTGCAAAACAATATCTAAAAGGGACAAATTCTCAAAAAATGTTAACAGATGATGATGTTGAAATTTTTTTTTTTTTCCTGATGATTCCATGACCAAAATTTGATAATCACTTTCACTACATTATTATTGATAACTTTAGTATTATAAGGATGATCCCCTGGATCATAGAAAAAGCAAGGGAATTCCAGGAAAACATCTACTTCTGCTTCATTGACTAAAGTCTTTGAATGTGTGGATCACAACAAACTGTGGAAAATTCTTAAAAAGATGGGAATACCAAACCACCGTATCTGTCTTCTGAGAAATGTAGATGCAAATCAAGATGCAATAGTTAGAACCGGACATGGAACAACAGACTGGTTCAAAATTGGGAAAGCAGTACAACAAGGCTGTGTATTGTCACCCTGTTTATTTAACTTACAAGCAAAGTACATCATACAAAATGCCAGGCTGGATGAATCACAAGCTGGAATTAAGATTGCTGGGAAAAATATCAACAACCACAGCTATGTAGATGATACCACTCTAACGGCAGAAAGTGAAGAGCCTCTTCATGAGGGTGAAAGAGGAGAGTGAAAAACCAGGCTTAAAACAATATTCAAAAAACTAAGATCATGGCACCTGGTCCCATCACTTCATGGCAAACAGATGGGGAGAAAGGGTAAACAGTGACAGATTTTATTTTCTTGAGCTTCAAAATCACTGCGGATGGTGACTGTAGCCATGAAATTAAGATGCTTGCTCTTTGCAAGAAAAAGTGAAAGTGAGTGGTGTCTGACTCTTTGCAGTCCGTGGACTGTAGCCCACCAGGCTCCTCTGTCCATGGAATTCTCCAGGCAAGAGTACTGGATTGGGCTGCCATTTCCTTTTCCAGGGCAATCTTCCCAGTCGAGGGATTGAACCATGGTCTCCTGCATTGCAGGCAGATTCTTTACCATTTGAGCCACCAGCAAAGCCCTAAGCTATGACAAACCTAGACAGTGTATTAAAAAAGCAGAGGAATTACTTTGCTGACAAAAGTCTCTATAGTCAAAGCTATGATTTTTCCAGTAGTCATGTACGGATATAAGAGTTGGGCCATAAAGAAAGCTGAGCAATAAAGAATTGATGCTTTTCAATTGTAGTGCTGCAGAAGACTTTTGAGAATCCCTTGGACAGCAAAGAGATCAAACCATTCAATCCTAAAGGACATGAATCCTGAATATTCATTGGAAGGATTGTTGTTGAAGCTGAAGCTCCAATATGTGGCCACCTGATGCAAACAGCTAACTCATTGGAAAAGACCCAGACGCTGGGAAAGACTGACGACAGAGGATGAGATGGTTGGATGGCATCATTGACTCAATGGACATGAGTTTGTGAGAACTCTGGGAGATAGTGAAGTACAGGGAAGCCTGGCGTGCTTCAGTCCATGGGGCTGCAGGATTTGGACCCAGCTTAGCAACTGAACAACAACAACAACACTATAAGGATATGATTAGAAATAATTAGGTGCCATGACTTCAATTCAGAACTATTTGCTTAAAAAATGTAAGATTTACTGTACAATATCTCAGAATGGTGGGTGGTTTTGCAAAAAGGAATTCAATTTTGATTCATTCTTTCATTTATAGGGGAACCAACACATTTTGTTTTTCTTCTTGAATCACCACTCAATGGTAGAGTTGACTTTCACAAAAAATCATTTCAAGAAATTTTTCATCTGGTCAATTCTTTACTAATAATGATAGAACATATGGTGATAAACCAGACGCACTAGTTCATACTTGGCCAAAATACTTTCCTCTATCATGTAGGTCCTAGTTATCAAGGACATAAAAATAAACTCCTGTTACAGTCTAACAATTACGTCCTCCGAACTCATCTCTATTCTCAATAATTGAAGACACTTTCAGGATGACAACAGGAAAACAACAGATCCCACTGACAGGACTAACGGATAGATCTTTTCCCAAAAATATTTGGATAATGAATATAACTGTGATATAATTTCACCTAATTATGATGATTTAGACACGATGTGTATGAGAACTACTGACTTAAGCAAAGCACTAATTTAGCAAAATCTGAAATGTATTTTGATAGGAATAAGCTTTATATTTAAATACACCTAATCAGAGAGCAAATTGTTCTCAAATTATCATTTGGCATGTTTCACCAATAATTTTTTCCTAATTCGAAAGATCAGAATTTGAAGGTAGATGATGTAAGAATTATACTGCCTAGAGTATTTTTAAGGACTGATATAATTTAATTTTCATTTTCTATTTTAATAAGTGGTACTAAGAAGAGTTCATATATGTTTTATTATTTTCCTGTATTATTTACCACCATTTCATTGAAAACAATGCATTCAAAAAGTGAAGTGCTGCACTAATTTCCTTTTACTCTATTTTTTTGAGCCAACTTTTAAAGAAAAACTTGTGTTCATATCTTTATTTTTATTTAAACATTCTTATGCTGTATTTTTTCATTCTACAAAGCATAAAAATCTCCTTTGGGAAGCTCTTCAAGTAGTAAAAATCTGTTTACCTTATGAAAGTTAAGAACACAGGTCTACATAATTCTATTGAAATGGATAGGTGCAGGTCAAGTAACTGGAAAGACAAAAGAATTGCCAATTAATGTATTCTTCACTTAATTGTTTTATAACAATGAAATGGTTTTAGATTGCTTTATGCATTGTTTAGAGCTTTTCTCCCTTCAAAGAGATGACCTCTACTGTCAATGACAATAAATTGTTAAAATCGATATACTTGGAATAGTTACATAGCTTTATTTACTAAAGAGCACTAGTGAACTGTGTAGAGAAACACAACATTTTCCTATTCCTTCTTAGGTTTCCTGGTTAGGTCTTAAAATTAAACTCATAAAGACAGATTAATAGGAGAAAAAGATACAAATTTTATTAATTTTTTACATGTTAGGGGTGCCTTCACAAGAGCATGAAATTGCAAAGACGAGACCAGAGCAGGAAACTTTTATAATTTATAAACAAACAAACAAAAACTACATTGTGAAGAATTGACAGAATTCTGAGCTGCAGGGTTAAATGTAAAGAAGTAATCAGAAAGATATGGAGTGATTTAACAAGGTTTGTACTGATTTCTTGACCCCCAAGTTCCCCATCTCTGGTGATAAAAACGAGTTCCTTCCTTCTGGTACATTGAGGATGTCCTTCATATGGATGATTTATCTCCTGTTTTCCAGGAAGATAGCAAGGTGAAGGGAAGTCAGAGTAACCTTCTTAATTCTACCATTTTCTCAAATTCCTTTAGTTTAAAATTTGCAATATGGCAAGGTGTCATATTTGGGGGTACAGTGCCCTGAGCTCCATGACACATAACAAATGTGAAACTGCGTATTTAAAGAAATAAGCATCATATATATATAGAATATGGGCCGTTGTATACGTACATATATTATAAGAATCTGTTTTATAGGTTTTATATATTTCATAATGTCTCTTGCTAAAACATTGAGAATAAGTGTGTAAGAGGGAAAGGTAGAAAGTGACCTCAGAAAACTATTATTTGGAGCTCTTGTGTCCAATTTGAAATCTCCTATTATTCACTGTTGAACATGTGAAATGTGGCAGGTCTGAACTAAGATGGAGTCTAACTCTAAAAAAACACATCAGAATTCAAAGATATGATATGAAAAATTAAATATCTCATTAATATTTATGAAAGTTAATTACATGTTGAGATATTTTACATGCTTTTTAATTTGAGTTAAATAAAATATTAAAATTAATTTCATCTCTTTGGTTTTCTTTTTAATGTAGCTATCTGTGGCTCAGTTGGTAAAGAATCCGCCTGCAACACAGGAGATCTGGGTTCGATCCCTGGGTTGGGAAGATCCTCTGGAGAAAAGAAAGGCTACCCATTCCAGTATACTGGCCTAGAGGATTCCACGGACTGTAGAGTCCATGGGGTCACAAAGAGTTGGACACAACTGAGCAACTTTTACTTCACGTCACCTGAAAACTTTAAATTGCATATATGGCTTGCATAATATTTCCATTGGACAATTCTGATTTATTCAGAAGTTATTAGACTCCTATATATATTTAAAATGCATAGCCAACAGAATGGATTGGATATAGATGAATAATATGTTGAAAGTGTGGGGTCAGGGATGACTAAGGCTTTTTTGTCTGAGCACCCTGGAGGCTGGGTTCACATTTTTAAAAATCAAGATGGGAAAAGTAGAAAGAGCAAGTTTGAAGAGAAAGATAATGAGCTGTTGGTTATATGAAGCACAAAACATCATGAATAGAAAATCTGAAAAGACAAAATGGTATATTATGCTTACTTCTAATTCCTTTCAAAGCTGCCAGTTAGAGAAAGGCAAGTTGAATGTTCTTAATTTTCACCAGTCTGGGTACAAATGAGACCATAATCACACATTATTTTTCTTGGCCTCTACTCTTATGACTGAGAAATGTCTCAGCCCTCGAAGTTTTAGCCAATTATTTTTGGCCGCTCATGCTTCTCTGTAAAGATGGTATGTTACTCCAATCAAGTAACAGTGCTATCTGACTGTTTTGAGCCAGACACTCAAAGTCCAGGGCATCACAAGACAATGATGCAGCAGTGAGACAATAATTCAACAACAGTGCAGCATTCGATGATGTGTCTGAGTCTCCCATTGGCTCTTATAAAACTGTTTGGTAAGATATGGTCCCAATCCACTCTTTACTGGAGCTTAAAATAAGTATATTAGGATAGACAGGCAACAAATCTATTATTTGTTGATATGAAACAATCTATCATGTAGATCAAACAAACATATCTATCACTATTCCTGATATTTACTTTACTCAGGTCCGCAAGTATCCCTGAACAGAATGCTGTTTTTCAATCCTACCCCACCCCCATGTATATGAACACAGTAAGTACACATCACTTGGGTGGCTGACCACTAGCACAGCAAACAGCGAGGCTTAACTGCTAATATAAAGTTCAGTGAAAACACTTTGCTATAATTTGTTGAAAGAATTTTTTCCTAGTTCCTTATCCTCAGCTATAGGACATTTTGGCTTCAACAGAGGTCTTCCCTCCTTTATTGTTCTGTGCTCCAACTGCACAGAAGATAATGATACATCGGGAAAAAATGAATTTGTAGAGGCTGAGAATTTGGGAAGCTATTTTGAATGCCTCAGACAACAAATCAAATAAACAAATACGTTCTTTTGAGAAATGAAGTATTTCCTGCCATGTCAGTAAACAAGGAAGTCACAGACATCACCAATTCCAGCCCTCCAGGACACTCAGAAAGGAGAATGCCTGCAAGATCATGCTATGGCCACTCCCTATGGTGAGGCTTCAGGAACTCGGGATGTAAGAATACAGGATACTGGCCCCAGATAGCCGAGATGCATAGAAAAGGACTGATTTCAGTGAGCCCAGACTCTTGTGTCTTCCCATACACAGAAAAATGCTAACTTCTTTAACTTGGAATTCTGGTTTCCTTTAATTAACAGCAATCTCTTGATGTTCAGGCTACCTGCCCTTTGTTGTAAAACTTCTATATAACCTGGCTCCTCCCTTTGCATCCTCAGAGGAGTTCTCTCAGGATTATTTGAGAAGCTGCCTCCTAGGCTTGAAGTCCTAAAAATTCCTACCAAATAAAATGTAACTCTCCACTTTCAGGTTGTGACTATTTTTAAGTCATACTTTCCATAAAAAGATAACTTTCTACTTGAGTTTTTATATTATTTCAATTTCTATTTGTGAACAAGAGCTAAAGATACTTGTGACTCTTAAGAATGGTTTATATTACAATATTTTGGCATCTAAAATATGAGCTGTGTATCAATTCATGTGAGCCAGACTTTAAATACAGCAAAATGTGTTATAATTGAAGCTCTGATTTCTCTTCCTTGTCAACTCTGATTTAGCAGTAGAGGCTTTGCCAACTTTGGGTTTAACATGGAAATTAACTTACCTTTAAGCTATTCTCTAGTGAAAGGAGTGAAAATGCAAATAGTAAGCTAAATATTTAGTTCATCAGGAGCAATACTGTTTGAAATACTTACTCCTTAGTTTCCATGATATTTTTTGGCTTATATGTCATTTAAGGAAAATTGGCAAAAACATTTTAATTGTTTTCAGTTCACTAAATCACGTTAATCTCATAACAAATCCCCTTGATTTCTAAGGCCATTATTTTTTCATTACAAATATCTGAGCAGGTGTTAAAGTTGATGTTCAATTTTCTTATTTAAGTTTCCTCCTAGATCACAAATTCACAATAAAAAGACTTTAGAATCATCACTTGTCTTTATTCTTAGTAGCTTAAAGTTTTCCTGTGTAACAAAATCAACGATATACTAAACAAATTAAAGTGTTTTTAACTAGTATATTTTTAGTTTTGTTACACAGGAGAACTTAAAGTTACCTAGGATAAAGGTAAGTTTATCTATGAACTACTATCTTTTTATGCATAAAATTCTCATGCATTGGGGTGGTCTCTATTTTCTTCTAATAAACTACCTTTTTTCTAATTTCTTACTAACATCATAGTAACTTTAAACTATACCTATATAGTATAATATAAATTTTTCATGCCTGTTATACCTTCAAATTTGCTATGCACTATAATAAACACCACAATGGGGTGAAATATTTTGTTCCAGCTAAATGGATTCAGAGACTAAAGAATAAATTCTGTTGTTACAAACTCCTAAACAATAACAACAAAAACACATTTAAAAGCATGGTTATGCTTGCAAGAAAAAAGAAAAGGAAAGAAAAGTGGAATCTCTATGGAACAGACACAAAGAGGGCATGAATTGCAAAGACTTTGTTTTAAATACATATAGCAGTTGGAGGCACTTTGATAGAAACCTGACCTGAACATATTCCTTCATAGTTACGAGCTTTGCTTTTCATGCTTATAGGTGCAGAAGAAGCAAGCTATTGGGACAATTTAAAGCAGGGACTTATAAGACAATCTCCCACCTAAAATAGAGCACTCAAGGGTTCCCTCCACCATGAAAGGGATATCAGAAAATGCTGAAAAGTGCCAGTAAAGTGACAAAGAGCTTATCCTTTCTTTAGGCTCTGAGTAGGGGGAATATTACAGTTCTATTGATAATTCAAAGCTCCGGCCTCTGTTTGGGACTGGGAAGATGATATGGTGGTTATAAAATGTGAATTTACACTACCTCCATGGTAAGGAAATTCTTATACTGGGAAAAATAACAGAAAAATATCCCTGGATCAGTGATTCCATTGGGGAATGTGGCTCACCAGTGAAGAGAAAATCACTCTGGGGGCAGCATTCCTTCACAAAGGCTGCAAAATTGATTTTCATAGGAGTGGCTATGGGCCACACACATGAAAAAGTTAATATGAGGTTTGGTTAGTCCCAAGTGTAATAGACTTTTATGAATATTTTCCAAAACCTGGGAGCATACTGAAAGCTGCTAACTCATTTTATGAGGAAAATACAAAAGTGACCCTAAATCGAAGATGTTTTCCCCATTAAAAACATACACAAGTTGTCCAAATTATTTTTAGTATTGTTTGCTGCTCTGTCTCCTCTCCCCAACTATGGTGTATGCATTTATAAAAACATCACTCCTTGCAATTGTTGAATAATATTCCATTATGTAAGTATGATGACATTTTACTTATTAATTCATTCACTGAGGGACATTTAGGAGGTTCCCACTTTTTGGCTATTTTCAATAACACTTCAAAGGATATTCACATACAAATGTTTGTTTCAACATGGAAATTTATATGCCAAGGACTGGCATTGTTAGGTCACAGGGTATTCTGTGGTGAGCATAATGAGGAAACGTCAAAGTGTTTTCCACAGTGTAGCCACCATTTTATTTTGGGGAAATATATATTCCCACCAGAAATACATGAAGTCACTGATTTTTATACATTCTTACCAATACTTGTTATGTTACATTTTTTTAATTTTTGGTTTTAGCCATCTTAGTGAGTTTGAGGTGGTATTTCTTTGTGCTTTTGAATCATATTTACCTGAATACTATTTAATATCTTTCACATGCTTGTTGACCATCTGTATATTATCTTTGGAGAAATGTCTATTCAAGTCCTATTCCCATTTTATTTATTATTATTTTTTTAAAAGTTTTATTTTTACTTTATTTTACAATACTGTATTGGTTTTGCCATACATTGACATGAATCCACTACGGGTGTACATGAGTTCCCAATCCTGAACCCCCGTCCCTATTCCCATTTTAAAACTAGATTATTTATTGTTGTTGATAATTTGTAAGAATTCTTCATAAATTCTGGGTACTAGACACTTATCAGACATATGATTTGCAAATGTTCCTTTCCCACTCTGCAAACTGTCTTTTCACTTTCTTTATAGTATTTTTTGATTTACAAAGTTTTTTTGATTTTAAAATTCAAGTTATCTATTTCTCCCCTATTTTTTTACTTCCAGTGTTATAGCTAGAAACTGATATCATATACAGCATCATGAATATGTATTTCATATTTTCTAAGAGTTTCACAGGTTTTTGTTATTTTTAATGTTAAGGCAAATAGAATTGTTTTCTTAATTTCCTTTTTAGATTGTTAACTATGGGTTTATAGAAATACAAATAAATTTTACATATTCATTTTAAATCCTGAAATTTTGTTATTATTTTTAGGTGTAATAGTTTATATGGATTCTTTAGGATTTCCTTTATATAAGATTATATCATATGAGAATACAGGTAGTTTTACTTACTTTTTTCCAAGTTAGAAGCTTTTATTTTTCTTGTCTAATTGATCTGGCTAAAATGTCCAGGACAAGGTTGAAAGGAAGTGATAAAAAGGGCATCCTTCTCTTTCTCCTAATCTTAGGGGGAAAGCATCATGTCTTTCTCCATTTGACATTATCAAGCAGGCAGTATTTCATAAATATTCTTCATTATGTTGAGGGAGTCTCTTTCTATTTCTAGGTTTTTGAGTATTTTCATCATGAAAGATGTTGTATTTTGGCAAATTTATTTTCCTGCAATTGAGATGATCATGTAAGTCTTTTCATCTTCATTCTGTTAATGTGGCATATTATATCAATTAATTTCTGTATGTTGTACCAACACAGCTTTTCTGTAACAAATTCTACTTGGTCGTGGTTATTCTTGGTTATCTGCTAATTTATTGGTTAATACATCTAGTAAAGTGCTTTCTTCTATTAATAGTTAGGCCAACCCTAACAAAAATGCAAATGAATAAGCAAATGTCATTTGGTTGTTTATTCAATGAGGATGATTTCTTTGAAGAGAAAAGTTTTTGGGCCTCAAAAGGAAACCACCTTATTATACATCTGCACTCCAGAGAAGGGCCTTACATTTTTATAAACTGAAAATTAGAAATGTTAAATTCAATTTGCCTAAACTTTCAACTCTGAAAGAAGGCAAAAATGTTAGTCACTCAATCACGTCCAACTCTGTGATCCCATGGACTGTAGCCCACCAGTCTCTTCTGTCCATGGAATGCTCCAGGCAAGAATACTGGAGTGGGTTGCCATTTCCTTCTCCAAAACTTTCAACTCTAATGGATAACATTTAGCATTTTATAAAACAAATATTTTTAATAGTACTCAGTTCAGTTCAGTTCAGTCCAGTTGCTCAGTCGTATCTGACTCTTTGTGACCCCATGAATCACAGCACTCCAGGCCTCCCTGTCCATCACCAACTCCTGGAATTCATTCAAACTCACGTCCATCGAGTCAGTGATGCCATCCAGCCATCTCATCCTCTGTTGTCCCCTTCTCCTCCTGCCTCCAATCCCTCCCAGCATCAGAGTCTTTTCCAATGAGTCAACTCTTTGCATGAGGTGGCCAAAGTACTGGAGTTTCAGCTTTAGCATCAGTCCTTCCAATGAACACCCAGGACTGGTCTCCTTTAGAATGGACTGGTTGGATGTCCTTGCAGTCCAAGGGACTCTCAAGAGTCTTCTCCAACACCACAGTTCAAAAGCATCAATTCTTTGGCGCTCAGCTTTCTTCACAGTCCAACTCACATTCATACATGACCACAGGAAAAACCATAGCCTTGACTAGAAGCTACATTATATATATATAAAACAACTGTAGCTGAAACTGTATAAACAATTTGGCAGACAAATACAAAACCAACATTAAATCTTCTTTCTTGGGCTTGCATTTCTTTCTTTTTTTTTTTTTTTAATGGGCTTGCATTTCTAAACCTGGAGGCTATATAGGGAGCTTCTGAATTAACAATGCGTTAAAACTCTGCTCAATAAAATATAATTTCTACCTCAGAACAGATGTTTTTTAAATATATACTCCATCATCAAAAGCTGTGTTATCACCATTGGTAAGATATTATGGGTCATTCATCAAATATATATCAGGTAGTGCTATCAACAGGGAAGAGCTCTGATCTCAGCAGTGAAAACCATTAGGAAAGTGAATAAGTATCCTTATGATTTTTAGAAAATAATACTTAGCGCCACTTTCTACCATCATATAATTCTTTCAAAATTGAATTCTTGCTCAATAAATATATTAAATGAAGGGAATAACTGACTATTAATATATTCAGGGTGTTAAGGATTATTTTTCCATTTTATAAATGGACCAGAATAAGTTAGAGTTATACCACATCATTAGATATTAATATTCAAATGACTGAATATATCCTTGGCTTAAAAAAATAACCAGTAAACCAAAGAAAACTAATTATACAAAATTACTTTATTACAAATGTTCACTAACACACTATTTGCTTTTTTTTTCTTTTTTAGTGACCATTGTACTTCACATCCAATGAGCATAAAATGTAGCATCTATCATTGACTATGTACATCGATTTCAGGGAAATAGAAAATACAGGCAATTCTATTCCTAAAAACTTCAAGCCAAACTGCATTTGTCATTTATTTGACTATTCTGATACTCAACAATGCATTTCATGAACTATTCCTATATTTTCCCCAGAACAGAAATGGATAACTTTGTGGATTAAAACTCTGTATGTATTCCAACACATATTTTTTTTGACATTTCAAAATAGGCATTGTGTTTTACTTTTAGAAAAAAAAATGATAAAAGGACTTAAACGTATTATAACAACATTAAAATCCAAGATATGATGATATAACATAATATGGACAGAAAGATATAGGTAAAATGTAAGGGAAATAAAGGCTATATATATATATTTTAAACCAAGGACATTAGAGAAATCCTGAAACAATGACAAGCCAGAAAAGTATGGGAAGCATCTTTTCTCCAGAGTGTTGAATTCCTTGTAAAAACTGGTAGTTCTCTTTCAGCTTGTAACTCAGTTTAAAAGTGAAGTAGTGTGAAGTGTGACTGTGAACACTGTAAGGTACATCCTCCTGCCTTTTTTGTACTGAGAAAGGAATGGTATGATGACTCATTCTTCAAACACTTCCTGGTACTTCTCACCTTGGTACCATTTGAAAATGTCAAAATATTTTAACCACACTGACTACTACAATTGAATGGAGAAAAAAATCATTTTTTCCATCAAACATCTTCATAGTACATGACAATGTCATATGGGTCCTGAACAGTTTTTCTGAAAGAGATCTCAGTATATTTCTATAGCATTGAATGTGTCTCAAAAATAGAAAGGCATCTACCTGCTCTTTAGCAACTTTATTTTAATAAATACCAAAATGAGCAAGCAAGCCATCTGTGTTCTTCCTGCTGGTAATAAAAAAGGCATTTGTTTGATGATGACATATTTCTTAGAGTGTACCAAGTACTTTATTTTACGATGGAATTTATACAGCTTCCTCTAAATGAAATAATGCAAGATGTTTATTATTTCAGCATCTGTTCCCATATTCTCTTAGCCACTTGAAGAGTGACTCATATTTCTTTGTAAAAAAATCACTTGATTGTTTCATCTTATGGTTACACAGATAGTTCTGTTTTCTTTTAGCACATTGTTCACTCTCAATCTAACATATGCTGTAAAAGAGAAATGCAGTCTTTATGAAGGAAGGGAAAGAGAAAACTATAGTAATAAAAAGTATTTATACACAAGTTCTTAGCTATTTTATGTTATTATATATTTATTAATATTCCACTTTGTTTGAAAGGCTCTGATGTGGCTGACTTGCGTTATATTTTGTTTGTTCTTAAAAACCCAGGAGAAAAAAAAAACGTTCACAGTTGTTGATATTATTGTTGTTATTGTTTTACTCTCAGAATCAATCACTCAATCTCAAGTGCTTTACTAACATTTGTGTACTACAGAAGTAGGTAGTGGCAAGTATCTAATGTTCAGTTCTGAATATCTCCTCCCTGATCAATCCCCAGGCTGAATTCTGACAACACACCTCTCCTAAACACAGTCTCTTAACATTTTTACTAAACATATTTGTATATACATATTTCTGTCAAAATTCAGGAAAGTCACTTCTATTTCCTTTAATCATATTGTGTACACGGAATCTAGAACTGTGGGAGAAAAAAATGATTTAATTAACTGCAATTAACAGGAGCAGGAAAGATGTTGACATGTAGTAGCCCACTTAAAAAAAATCAAACAAAGACAAAACAATAAACACCTCATTTGAGAGTATATGTAATTCATAAGTTGGGATGAGGGCAGGTCAACATGACACACAGGTCTAACCATCCCATTGCTATGGCCACATCAGTTCAGTCTCAGCACCAGTTGGTTGGTAAAATTTTGGATATAATCTTGATTTATAAAGGGTTTCCAACCTGAGAAAAATAAAAAAAACCTTAACAAACTGACCAAATGTTACTCTATGCTATACTCTGTATAGCCCCAAATATCCACTTTTCCTTTTGCATTTATGTAGACTTTTCATATTAATAGGGATTGGTATATTCCTAAGTACTTTATTCAGAAAATGATGTTCTCAGGAAAGAAAAGGACCTGGTGTTTGAATGGGAAAGAGAGAGGCAGCGAATTGGCATTTCCAATACAGTATTAGAAGACAGTTAACTTGGATAAAATTGATATATAATGTTTGAATTTTGTTAAGATTCAGGTAATGATAAAGTTAGTTTCTATTACTAATTAATCTAGTGAATTATATTCACACACACGAAGTATTATCAGCCATGACTATGTTTTTTATTTAATCAGAAAGCACTACAAGTTTCTTATTGAATAAAACTTAAAAGCTAATTTCAACAGTTTAGCATAAGGTACAGGATGACAAATCTACCATCTTCACCCCAGGGTGGGGCTGGATCAGAGCAAGCCAAAATTTAAAGTCAGTTTTGAAGAAGTTCCCTAATTCTCTTTGACCAAGGGAATCTTTCACTATTCACAACTTGGAAATGGCAACCCACTCCAGTACTCTTGCCTGGAAAATCCCAGGGACGGAGGAGCCTGGTAGGCTACAGTCCATGGGGTCACAAAGAGTTGGACACGACTGAGCGACTTCACGTTCACTTTTGCTAGTTTCTCGCATTAGAGATGTGAGATCCCTTGCTGTAAGAGTGCTTCAATTAAGCAATTCAATTACTTAAGAAGAATTCATTAAAATGAGATGACAGGAGTTTCCAGTGGACCTTACAGCTAATCTAAAATATGAAACCAGAGGAAATATAGAGAGCTTTTGGATGATAAAGCAAGTTCATACAAACTCACAGGCTATGTGCTTGTGTTGTTATTTCATTTCATTTCAGTATGGGAATAAAAAGACTTTGGGCAAATATACAAGGTTAATGCATATGTTTTCTTGTCCCAGATTAGGTCTATACTCCCTTAACCCATCCACCAAAACCAAGTTCAATTTAGACTCGAAAAATCTATTATTTTACTTTCAGGACAAAATCTCCACGATTCCCAATCAAACTTATTAACTTTCCAAGCAAGATATTATCAAAATTACAATCTAAACTCTCAAGTAAAAAAAAGAAATCTTTCTGAACCAAATGAACCTATACTTTTTAGCATTAATGGAGGATTAATTTGAGGAAATTCTGTCCCAGTTTCCTGAGAGGGTCTTTAGAGCTGCAACACACTTTGTGTGCCTCAATATTTATTAGGGAGAAAAAAGGCAAGAAAGTATAAAGAAAGAAATACACATCTTTGGCAATTTCTGTGTTTTATACGTGTGTGTGTGTGTGTGTGTGTTTATTTAACGATGTTGAGAGCAGAAGGAAAAATCTTTTATACATTTCAATACTGACCAATGTAATGAAAGACTGTTATTAGTGACAAGTTAAAACTGAATAAAACCTGTAATTATTTTAGCACTATAATAATGTCTATTGCTTATCTAAACTAACAATCTTAAGTAACAACAAAAGCTGCTATTTTAAGTTGCCCATTGTTTCTCACACAGGGAGGAAAAATGTTTAGACTCTCTAGCATTTTGAAAGTGCTGATTTCACTTCTCATTGAGATGATAATCTAATATCCTTGACTTAAATTCATTTCTTTCAATTGTCATGCCTTAAACTTTAATAACTGAGAAACTTTCCCAAAAACTCATATTAAAGATCTCTGGGGATGAAAAAAAAAGCCCTAACTTACTGTAGTTCTATTATATCTACCAAGGGACAAGGAGAAACAGTCCATCACTAATTAAAACACTCCAATAGAAAGCCCCTTGCTTTATGAGGTATGAGGTCCATTCGTAAGACAGGGGGTTGATGCTAATTGTGTTTACTGAGATAAATTATGATGTTCTAACAATCTAACCAGGAGTGTATAGGTTAGCTATCAAGATAATTATGTTCTGGAAGTATTAATGACTATTTTTCATGATCATTAATGGAAATTTCTTTTTAATTGTTTCATAATATAACCACTTGGTTACCTATTCTAGTAAATATCTCTTTACTATATTTCTGCCTCTTTATTTCTGATGGTTATTTAACAATGGCGTTGTAATAATCTATCACTAGAAAAGTTTTAAATCTTTCATTGTTTTTACTAGAGTCAATAAGGTAAAACATAAACTTTTTTCATGTCCAGTAAAACATAAGCTTTTTTTCATGTCCAGTAAAACATAGGCTTTGTTTCATGTCCAGTAACCATATTTTCTCTATAAATGATGGCTGATAATGCTATTTTATGGAATAGGTAAAGAATTTCTTAGAAAAATGTCAAATCAATTAGCCATTTCCCAAACATAATGAGTGAATAATACATTTGTTGTTTAGTTGCTCAGTATTGTCCGACTCTCTATGAACATATGGACTGTAGCCCACTCTGTCCATGAAGTTCCCAGGCAAGAGTACTGGAGTGGGTTGCCATTTCTTTCTCCAGGGGATCTTCCTGACCCAGGGATCAAACCTGTGTCTCCTGCACTGGCAGGAGGATTCTTTACCATTGAGGCACCAGGGAAGCCCGAATAATATACTTAGTTCTACTTAATTTCAAAAAGCATAATTTTCACCCAGTAAGTCTATTTCAGGGCTATCTGTTCTCTTTTGCTTATTATTGGTGTTATTTGGCATTGCCTTACACTGTCTTTTTATGAGGCTTTTATGACATTTTACCATCTGGTATCCTGTCTCCCTCATTGCTTTTTATTTTTCAAATAAATGTCTAGTTATTCTTGCAGGTTTGCTCCTGTGGATCAACTTTAGAACTATTTTGTTAAACTTTTTAAAAGCACTCATAAGGTATGTTTCAGGGGGTTGTGTATTATCCATATGTTAATTTGAGATAGATGGAAGGTTTTACAATAGTCATTATTCACATTCAGGAAAATGTTATTTTTAGACCACTTTATCAAGGTATGATTGACAAAGAAAAAGCTGTACATATGTTATGTGTGCCATAAACATTTTTATCACCTTCAAAAGTTTGGGCTTCCTTGGTAGCACAGCTGATAATCTGTCTGCAATGCAGGAGACCCTGGTTTGATTCCTGGGTCAGGAAGATACCCTGGAGAAGGGATAGGCTACCCACTCCCAATATTTTTGGGCTTCCCTGGTGGCTCAGCTGGTAAAGAATACACCTGCAATGCAGGAAACCTGGGTTTGATTCCTGAGTTGGGAAGATCCCCCTGAGAAGGGAACAACTACCCACTCCAGTATTCTAGGCCTGGAGAATTCCATGGACTGTATAATCCCTGGGGTCACAAAGAGTTGGACATGACTCAGCAACTTTCACATTCACAGGTTTGCTCCTGCCCTCCTTATTTGTTATTTCTGGGGTTTTCTTTTTGTAATAAGAACACAACAAGTACAACTGACTCTCTTGGCAAACTTTCAAGTATACAGTAGAATATTGTTTACTACAGTCACTATGCTGTACAGAAGAGCTCTGGGACTTATTCATATGGCAGAGATGAAACAGTACCCTTTGAGTAGAGTCTCTGCCATCTATTTCTTTATAATTCAATCTTGGTAGGCTGTATATTTCTAGGAATTTATCCTTTTATTTTATGTTATTCAATATGTTGATGTATACTTGTTCATAATAGTTTCTAATGATGTTTTAAAATTTCTATAGCATCAGCTGTAATATATTTCTTTCATTTCTGGTAGTTACATATTTGACTCTTCATTTTTACTTTCAGGTAGTCTAGCTAAGGGTTTGATGATTTTATTTCTGTATTAAACAAACAAACAAACAAAAACAACAAAATCTCACTTCTGTGGACTTTCTGCATTGCTTTCCTATTCTAATTTCTACTTTTATCTCTATTATTTCCTTCTGCTAACTTTAAACTTAGTTTTCTAGTCCTTTTCTAATTCTTTGAGGCGTAAAATTTGGTTACTAACATGAAATTTGTCATCACTTTAAATGTAGGCATTTATTGCTATAAAATTCCTTCTGAATACTTCTTTTTGCTGTATCCTTTGAGTTTTGATATGTGTTTTTTCATTGTAGTTTGTCAGGAGATATATTCTAATTTTTATTTGATTTCTTCTTTGATGCATTTTTTGTTCAATAATCTGTTATTTAATCATTATGCATTTGTGACATTACCCATTTTCCTTTTATTATTGATTTTTATCTTTATTACATTCTAATTATAAATGATACTTGGAATGATTTCCAACTTCTTAAATTTGTTAAGAACTGTTTTGTGAACTAGTTTGTGCTCTATCTAGGAAGAAGTTCTGTGTGTACTTAAGACAAGTATTTATTCTGCTGCTGTTGAATGGGATATTTTGGACTTGTCTGTTAGGTTCATCTGGTCTACAGTGTTATTCAAATTTGCTGTTTCATTATTAATTTTCTTTCGAGACACACTGTGTCATTAAGATCAGGGCCCAAATCCTATCCTCAAATATTACAAGGAGCTATATGAAATAACTGATATACAACCAATTTGATGTGACAAAGATCACATCAAAAGAAATCACATCAAAAGATCACATCAAAAGAAATGAAATTTAATTTCATTAGGTTAAATTGATTCTTAAATCAGTATAATTATTAAATTATCATTCCTACTAGCGTAATCACTCAGAAATTATTTTTCTATATTTATATAAGGGATAAATTGTGTAAATTATATTATTTTAAGGCAAGACATCAATTTTGGAATTTATAACCTATGAAGCAGAATTACGTTCTTTGAGGCTCTTTTCTTTCATCTTTCTTTCATCTCCAAATCCATAAGGACATTCTATATCAGTTGAACGTCTTCCTAAGGAATAATGTGGTCCATTAAACCTTACTCTTGATTTCCTCTGCAAAATTGAGAAAACTAAACAAGAGTTGCCCAAGTCCAATATTAACTAATTCTCTGAAGGAATATTTTCAAGTTGTAATAGATACAATATGTCATCTACTGTTGTTTAATTCCCAGTGATAGAGACCTTTTACTAACTATTTTCACTGACTTTCATAATTTAAATTCTTTTCACAAATGAAATAGCCTCACTGTTTTACTGTTGTCAATCTGTACTTTGCTAATCAGACTTTATATTATCCAGCTGATTATAAAATATCTCAATGAGCTTGAACTTGTTACAAAAGCTTTAAAATTCCTGATTTACCCAGGGGACAACTATTTTGCATAGGAATAAACCAAAATTATCATTAATATTTATTCATTATAACCTCATTACAGAACTGTTGACTGTATTATAATGTACAATTCTGAGTGAACTGGTCAAGGGATCTTTACAACTGAATGACTGGTAAGATTTTTGTTGTATTTTTGAAAGGGCAAGGGGCAAGACCTCTGGACAATTTTACATTAAAGTGAGATTCTAGTGTGCCTGTTTTTTTTTAATGACCTTATTGAGGTATAATTAGCATATGAGTTTGAGTGAACTCCGGGAGATGGTGATGGACAGGGAGGCCTGGCGTGCTGTGATTCATGGGGTCGCAAAGAGTCGGACACGACTGAGCGGCTGAACTGAAGTCAAACATTTAAACTGTACAATTTGATAACTTTAAATATTTTTATATACCAGTGCAATGGCCACCATAATCAAGATAGTGAACATATATCTATTTATTTTATGCATTTGCTTTCAAAGAAAATTATAGCTATGCTTTTTAAAATTCTAATATTTTCTTAAATATTTTGAGTTTTATGGTTCCTTTTAGTTTGAAATTAGGTCATTTTCCAAAAATGATAGTGTATATAGATTTATTAAGGCAACTTACTGCCACCATTACAACCGCAAAACAACAGAACACCGGTAGGTTTTTAAAATAAATACTTCTGCTACTGAAACAAAATAAGACTTATTGGTTTTGAAATTTAATATAAATTTAATATAATCTAGTTGTAATGATCTCCACTGACACTTCTTGGTGTTTACTTAAAATCAGAAGTATATTCTTTCTCAGAATTCTCATCTACTCATTTCTGTGTCACAAGGTTCTACCTCTTATTTCAAATTCATAATTACTTATATTTGGGGTATATTTCTGATACAAAAATATAATCCAAAGTGTAAGAGTAGAACATAAATGTCCCTGGTAGTTATATAAATAGAATTCTTAGCAAAAAAAGAATCTAATACAGAAAAAATGCTCCTATATTACTAATATATCAAGTGTTTAAATTAAATTTTCCATATTAAGAAAAAAGAGAAAGTGAAACATAAACTATAAGAATATATATTTTTCACCATAGGGCTTTCAGTGAAAAATAAAATCAATTAAAATAAGTCAAAGGTCAACCATTCTCTTTGTAGATTAAGATTCATTACTATCTATACAGATTTTTTCTTTTTAAAATATCATAGTTATGTGATAAATTTCTATGTTAATATTAAGA
Source organism: Oryx dammah (assembly GCF_014754425.2). Taxonomy (NCBI): domain Eukaryota; kingdom Metazoa; phylum Chordata; class Mammalia; order Artiodactyla; family Bovidae; genus Oryx; species Oryx dammah. The sequence goes on from NW_024070191.1 coordinate 17,150,572, forward strand.
AAACCATGGAGGGAAATATGACTATTTGCTTAGCCCATGACTTTGAGTTATTCATACAAGGACTAATGGAAAAGAATATTATATTCTTTCAGAATTTCTTGAAAAAATACATTTATATCTAGAGTATAATAAACACATTGTCCTAAATAAAGTAAAATTGTTCAAGAACTTTAAAAGACTGAGAGGGGCAATAGGTGCAAATTTTGCTTAACAATATGATATAATTAGTTTGCCAATCTATCCCAAATAACTATAATAGTGTTAGACCATGGGATAACTTTATACATTTTAAATGTATTTTCTAGTGATTTTAAAAGTTTCTAAATGAGTGAAAAATTAAAAGGAAAGAATATCTTTTACACTAGTCCTCCCTAAGATTGTTAGAAATAATGACGCATTTTTAATAGATAGCTCAGTATCAAAGTGAAAAACAACATGCGGGAAACAGAAACTGTATTTAAATCACATGATCTACTTGTTATCAGAATGGCATAATTAAAATCCTTCTCCTTGAGTGAACTGCCTCAAAATGGATCCGCCTCAAAATACTGAGAATCTTATGTGTCATTTAATGCTACATATGATTAATCAATGATAGCTATCAAATCCCCAAAACTTTTCATCATTCTGCTCCTACAGAAAATTATATAATTTTAAGATTTTTATAATTAATATATTGCTTTTCTAGGCCTCTATCATGTTCATTCTACTATTTTAAATGGCAACAATAAAGAAGGCTGAGTGCCGAAGAATCGATGCTTTTGAATTGTGGTGTTGGATAAGACTCTTGAGAATCCCTTGGAATGCAAGATCAAACCAGTCAATCATAAAGGAAACCAGTCCTGAATATTCATTGGAAGGATTAATGCTGAAGCTCCAATATTTGGTCACCTGATGCGAAGAGTTGACTCATTAGAAAAGATCCTGATGTTGGAAAAGATTGAAAGCAGGAGGAGAAGGGGACAACAGAGGATGAGATGATTGGATGGTATCACGGACTCAATGAACATGAGTTTGAGCAAACTCCAGGAGTTGGTTATGGACAGGGAGGCCTGGTGTGCTGCAGTCCATGGGGTCGCAAAGAGTCAGACATGACTAAGCAACTGAACAACAGGTAACATTACAAAAATGTACAAAGTTAATCTACCCTCAAGTATAAGCTAACTTGGAAGTTGCTGATTTTTTCTTTGGAATTTCCCACAATAATAAAACATATTTTCTCAAAATATTTTTGGGAAATTTCTAATACTAGAAATCAAAACATTTATGTAGTAAGCAGATAAATGAAAGTACAATAGTGGTTAGAAGTTTGGGGATATTGTAAAATCGCACAAGCATGAATTTAAAAATTGTTCTTTCACTTGTGTTACTACAGGCAAATCATTCCATTAACTACAATACAAGCTTCAGTTTATTACTCTGTAATCACATAACTGCAGTGAAAATAAATGAACAGAACTTTGAGGTCCTGTCCAAACAATAAGATTTGCAGCTTGACTCCAAGTGAGCTGACTGCTTCCTAAAACAAAACAGCAAGACATTCTGGTGGACAGACCAGAATCTAGAATCTCCACAATATTATATTTGTGATGTCCAGGATAAAATTAAAAATTACTTGATATATAAGGAACCATGAATATATCAGTCTAAGACAGAAGAAAATTAATAAGAGCATATCCTAAGATGATCTCAATGTGGCATTAGCAGACAAAGGAGTCAGAGTAACTATTACTGCTATGCTTTGTGACATAAACAGAAATATTCTCACAATAAAGGAGATCATAGAAAATGTCAGGAGAGAAACAGAAAATATTTAAAGAACCATATAGAAAATTTTAATACAGAAACTATGACACCTCAAATTAAATTTTCACCAGATGAAATGAAGGTTGAAATGTAGATGATAGAGGAATGTATCAGTACATATTAAGATGGTTAAACAGAAATTATCTGATCTGGAGAAAACAGAAAAATTTTATAAACAAATGGACAGAGGCCCAGAAACTTATGGGACAGTATCAAAAGGTCTAACAAATGTGTAATTGAATTCCCACATGGAGAATGAGACAGACATAATGTGAAAACATGATGGCAAAATAGTCCCTCAAATTTTTGAAAGTTGTGTATTCATATTTCAAAAGTCTTAGCAACCTCTAATATAAATATGAATGAAGATGAGTTTTAATTATGATGAAGTGTAATTTTTTCTGTTTTCATTTTCTTTTTATCATCATTTTTTGACATATTGCTACTTTTAATTTGTTAATATTTTTAAGGATTTTTGTGTTATTGTTTAAAAGAACCACTGGACTTGTTTTTTATACTGATATCAGAGTATGCTATTCGGTTTAACTGGAAAAAAATGTGTATTCTGCCATTGCTGGATGAACTCTTTTATAAATGTCAATTATGTCAGAATAATAAAAATATTCAAATATTCTATACACTTACCTATTTTTCACACTACTTATCAATTACAAATAAAAGAATGTGGAAATCTTCAAATATCACTGTTGATTTACCAGCTTCTCATTTCTGTTTCGTACATGAAGCTCTGTAATTTGAAGCATACACATTTAAAATGGTATAATAATGTTTGTTCTGTTTGTCACTGGTAATACTGCTTTTATGAAGTCTGCTTTGGTATTAATATATTAATAGCTAATACAAATTTATTTGATTATTGTTTTCATGGTATAATTTGTAAATTATTTTACTCTTTAGCTATCACTTATATTGAAATGCTGTTTCTTTTAGATAGCCTATAATTGATGTTGTTTGTATTCACTCTGACACGTTTTAATTTTAATTGGATTATTTAGATCATTTCTATTTCATTGAGTATTAATATGCTGCATTTTGCCACATCATCTTGCCTTTAATTTTCTAGTTTTGCTCATCTTCTCTTTGTTCTTTTTTTACTCTTTCTTTCTTTTTTGGTAATACTTGAGAATGTTTTGTGACTTGATTTAATCTTTATTAATAGTTTTTTCTATGTTTTATTTATTTATTTTTTGTAGTGGTTGGTCTAGAGGTTATATATGGTTAAGTTGGGCTTCCCTTTTGGCTCAGCTGGTAAAGAATCTGCCTGCAATCAGGAGACCTGGGTTCGATCCCTGGGTTGGGAAGATCTCCTGAACAAGGGAAAGCCTACCCACTCTAGCATTCTGGCCTGGATAATTCCATGGACTGTGAATTCCATGGACTGTGTATTCCATGGGGTTGCAAAGAGTCAGGCACGACTGAATAACTTTCACTGGTTAAGTTATTATGGTATATCTTCAAATAAATATTATCTGTACTATTTTACATACAATGTACTTGCTCACTGCTCAGTCACTCAGTCGTGTCCGACTCTTTGAGACACCATGGACTGTAACCCACCAGGTTCCTTTGCCCATGGAACTTTCCAGGCATGAATACTGGAGTGGGTTGCCATTTCCTACTCCAACATACAATGTAAGAGATCTACAAACAGTATGCTTTCCTCTTGACATCCTGTACACTGACTTTATTTTGTAACACATTTGAAGTTTACATCAGCAACTTTAAAATACATTATTATACTTACTTTTAACAGTTATCTTTTAAAGACATTTTAAAAGATAAATTTAAAAATTATATTTATATTTACTAAAATATTTAACATTTTCTATACTACTTCTGTAGTTTAAATCCTTCATTCTATATCATTTCTCTTTGACATGCAGAAATATCATTAATATTTCAGATTGTACTGGTCTATTAGAAACAAATTTTGTTACTCTGTGTGTGCCCCAAGTAAGTTTATACATTCTTTCACTTTTAAAGTAGCATTTACTGGATAGGTAATATTAGATGAACAGTTTTGAATTTTGTTTGTATACTTTTAAGATGTCATCCCATTGACTTCAGAATTTCATTATTTCTGGTTAAGATTTTGCAGTTTGTTTGTTTCCCTACATAACAGGTATCTTTTTTCTTGCTGCTTTTATCCTTTTTTTTTTTTTTACGTTTGATTATGGTGTCCCTAGATATATTTTGTGTTATGCTTATTTGCTTATCGTTTATCAACATCATTGGGACTTTGATTTTATATGTTTTATCAAGTTTGAAAAAAATATTGAAATTATTTCTGGAAATATTTCTTTCTGCATCTACCCAGATTCTGTCCTCTCTTTCTGGGACATCAACAGCATATAATATGGAAGCTCTTGGTTCTTTCCCACAGTTGACTGAGATTTAGTATATATTTATCTTTTTTTTTTTTCTCTTTATTTCAACTTGGATGGTTTCTATTCCTATGTCCTTAAATTAATTAACCATTTCCTATTGCAGGGTCTAATCTGTCTCTAGACCTATTCAGTTAATTTTTTAATTTTGGATATTATATTTTTAAACTCTAAAAGTTTGGTTCTTTATTAATAGCTTCCTTTTCTCTCCTCCATATTTACATCTTTTAAAGTCTTTGAGTATATTTATAGTGGCTATTTCAAAATCTTTGCTAGTAATTCCATCACCTCTATAGCTACATGATGAGTTTCTATTGACCTTTTTCTAACCAGATGTGGGTCACATTTTCCTGCTTCTTTGGCTGTTTACTTTAAAAAATGATTTCTGGATATTGTAAATATTACATTGTTGAATGCCTGGGTCTTATATTCCTTAAATAGTGTTTAATTCTGTTTGGGCCTTTAGTTAAGCAACTTAAAAATTAGTTTGTTCCTTCTGAGGATAATTTCTAAATTATATTTGATCCCATTGAGAGTAGCCTTTTCCTAGGTCTAGTTTAAACATATTACTATGGCATAACCCTTCTAGGTCTCTAATGAATGCACTGGGTGTTTGACTATGTTTTCTCCCAGGGCTTGTCAGAAATATATCTGCTGAAAATATACTAGATTACAAAACACTGTAGAAAGTTGTCATATTTATCTATGTAACCTTCAAGTATCTGTTTGTGTTTTGTAGTGTCAACACTGTAAATTCTGAATATACTAATTAAAACCTACTATTAAACCATGACCGCCATCTTGTGGAGAGATCTGCTACTACTGTAGCATAACGTGCCCTTTGCTCACCCGAACTTTCCCCCCCCAGCAATTTGCAGTTTTCTTCTTGGGATCATGGTATTGTCCTAGTACTGTCCATCCATCATTAATGATATTTTCATAGAGACACAAATCTCAAAATACTGGGGCTCCAGATAAAATTTCACAAAATGTCGGCTCCTGTATCCCGCTTATCTCTTCTAATGATCTTATTCTGCTACTTTGAAAAAAAGATTTAAAAAAGCTTGAAGAACTGAAATATTTTTTTAAAAGCCAAACTTTAAAAGCATTAAGGAAAAAATACAGAAAAATACTTAAGTTACTTTGAAACATGCAAAATGCAAAAAACTATAAAGGCAAAACATTGAGAGAATTGCAAGTAGGTTTTTCTCATGGGTAGAAGCTAGCATAAGCACTATTAGAAAATAAAGAGTCAGGATAAATCGTTTTCTAAGTATATAAGCAAGAATATTCTGGAATTAGTGCTGATACTGTATTTTTCTGCACCAAATAGCAATGCATCGAACAGCAATGTTGTTACTTGAATGCTGTATCATTTCTCTCTGGTCTTGAGTCAGTCTGACTCTCTTATCCAAGCCTCTGGGGAGAGGCACTCTTCACTGTTCCAACTTAACTCTTTTTTTATGATACCTTCAAACCGCAAAGGTCTAGCAAAGATTTTATTTGATGTATAGATGAAAGAGTATGCCATGTCATTGCAAATTAAACGTCAAACTCTTGTTAACAAGGTTAACCAAAGTTCTATGAATGTTACCCAGGAATTGTTCTGAAAAGGTAACGTGAAAATAGTTCTACCAATACTTTATCAGAATCTGAAATCTTCTACTAATCTTTGTCTACTAATCAACTTGGTAACCAAACAATTATATATAAAGGGATGCATGTGTGCCAAGTCACTTCAGTTGTGTTGCTTTGCGACCCTATGGACTGTAACCCGCCAGACTCCTCTGTCCATGGGATTCTCCTGGCAAGAATACCGGAGTGGATTGCCATGCTTTCCTCCAGGGGATCTTTCTGACACAGGGATTGAACCCATGTCTCATGCATTGTCAAAGGTATGTTCTTTACCACTAGCACCATCTGGGAAGCCCATATATAAAGGGATATTTTGTGACTAGCTAAAGCAAATGAAGCTTCTTTACATGTATCAAGATTGCTATTACTGTCTAATACTTGAAGCACATTTCGCAGATACATTCATCCTCAAAATGCCCCCCAAGTAAGAACATAGATGTGCACAGTCATTTTCTGGGGTACATTTTTCTCCTTGTTTTGTTTCTTCATATATAAAACACAGGAATGATCATAAATATCTAAGATTTAGAGAAGTTGTGAAAATGAACAATGAAACATGGCTTAGGACAGAATGAAAAAAAAGGGACACAATTTTTATCATTTTATATCCTGTTTCACAGATTAAACAATGAACAGAAAATACAAAATTGAGAACCAAGAAATTAAGTTAGAAATACTCAATGCAATTAGAATGTTCTTTTAAAAAATATTTTACAGATATTTTGCAATGATCATATTTGACATCACAAACATTGTACAATGTGATCTTTCCCTTGACATAATCGTGGAATCATCTATCTCCCTGAGTGAAATTCAGGATCATTTTACATACTTTATTTTCTTTTCCCCCCAAGGTAATCTTTAATGGCTAGAGACTGTTCTATAGTGTATACGTCTCAAGGTAACAGATATATATTTGGTCAATGAAAACATTAAAGATTGCCAAAAATAAAGATTGAGAGGAAAGAGTTGTGAATTCTCAGGTTCTTTCTTTTCTCTTTTGTGAAGAGATTTTCTCCAGAAAAATAGTGATTCAAAAATATGTTGTGTTTATATACTTTACGACTGTCATATGTATTTGACAACTTTACTTTGGAAAATTTCGAATGCTTAGAGAAGTAAGCAGAAGAGTACAATCAACTCCATCTTCTAATTATCCAACCCTTAATAGTTACAGTTCATGGAAAATCTGATTAATTTGATTCTCCCAACTTTTTCTACTCTCAAACATTACAGTATTTCATCAATAGCTATTTCACTGCATATTCTGAAAAGATAACTTTTAAAAAACATAAACACAATATTGCTTTCACACTGAAAAGGGTGATTCTTTAATAATCAGTGTTCAAATTTAATAATTATTTTATAAATATATTTTATACACATTTCTTCACATACATAGCATTTGATTTATCCCTCTGAATCAGAATAAAATCATAGACCACACACTGTAGTCTTATCTCTTTAATCTATAGTTCTCTTTTCATCTTTCTCTTTCTCTCTGTCTCTCTCCACACCCCCTCTACACTATGTTTGCTGAAGACATTGGATCTTTTATTCTGTAATTTCAGTCTAAATTGGCTGAGTTTATCTACATGGTGCTTTTTTAATATGCTCCTTGTCCTCAGCTTTCCCTGAAAGTTGGTGAGCAGATCTCATACCTCTTTCAGACATTTGAAATTGGAGTATATTTTGAGAAAGTTCCTCTTGACCAATTCGTTCAATTCCCTTGTAGTGGATATCTCTACCTATTGTGTTATAGATTATTTTATATAACCAAAAATGACTTAGTAACTTTGCCTGTGGAGCCCAGCATTTCATTGGAATATTTTAAAAACTATATTGTACCTACTAATTCTTTATACTATTATTTAATACAGATTCTTTTAATCTTTTTCCTATGCTTAATTTTTTAATCACTAGAATCACTTGAAGCATTTATAATATTATGTTGTAGAAGAAATACTAATAGAAATGATGAGACAATTGACAATACATTAATAAAAAACTCATTGATGTTGAGAAAATATATTTATCTTAGAAAACAATCTCCTAAACTGGTTCCGCTGTAGTTAAAAGAAAGCTGTGTTGAAGGAATTAAGTTCCTTCAGGGTTGGGAAAAATTGTAAGCTTTGGATGAGGGGTTTAGGTAATTACTGATGTGATATTGGGGCGCTTCACCCTTTGGAATGAGCTTTCTTTTTCTTTTTGCAACTCCACCTCCTTTTCACCCCAGACCTGACGCCCAGGCCCCTTTTGCTCTCCTCCCACCCTTCATTACTCCATTATAATTGTCCTTTGTGTGATAATTCATATTTCAGGCCTTCTGTCACTGACTTTCTCACAAAAAGCCATACCTTTAGTCTTTTATATTTAATTTCTCCTTCTTCTCATACAAGAACATATTTTAATAATAATCTCCTAAAGTCGTGTTCTTAACAGACACAAAAAGTGTTTAAGGGGGACTTTCAGACTCTGGAAATACCAGAGGAAACTTTCTGCCTTTTGTAAAAAGTTGGACTATTTAGCAATGTCAAGAGGCCATATAAATGGTCAGCGTTGTTCAAGTACTCTAGAATTTCATTTGAGCTTATAGGTCTGATATTCAGAATTAAAACTCTACTTTCACTCAGTCACTTGATCTGCAATTGGTCAGAGGAAACTTCAGAGATATTCCACTGAGCTTCCTTGGCTATTCCACTGGTATCAGATGAAGTTGATGATTAAGGGTGGATAACTACTTACAAATTTTCAAATGTCATGTATATTCTGAGATCATAGTCATGCCATTTTTATCTGCTGAACAAAACACAAATGTCTCTAAACAAAGAAGTGTTTTAGACCAAAGCTCACCTGTTTATCCAAGTGACTATTCCCTTTGGCCTGACTCCCTGTCTTTCCTAGTGTCTGTGATAAAGACCTGAGTATTTAGAAAGAACATTTATAGGATGTGTCTTTCAAAACTAATTTTAGGTAAGGCACAAACAAACTACAACAACATTGCTGGAGAGGAAATTTGTAACCATCACACTACACAGCAGAGCATCACACTACACAGCAGAGTTTTTGAGAAGTAATTTAAGCAGAACCAGGGTATCCAAAGCACAGAGGAAACAGTAAATACCCCAAGGGTTTTTAAAGAACTTGTCTGTTTAGCATAGAAAAACTTAAAAAAATATACACACACACACAGTTCTTCTGCACACCAACATTATGCCTAAAATAAGAAATGGAGTAAAGAGATGGAATATAAGTGATGTCTATTGATACTAGGGTACAAACTGAGATCACAATGACTGGATTGACTTATAGAAGATACTGGTAAGATTCAGACTCAACTGAGACCATTGAACCCTCCTTATAAAACCTTTTACATTACTAGAAGTTTTCACTTAAAACATTTTAGGGACCATAAATCAAGTACAAAATTGGATGCATGTTAATGATAAACTCATTTTTCTGTATAAACCTACTAAACAATAAATATTGTGAATCAGTGGTTATTTGGTACAAAGAAGGAACTATTTACTTTTAGTAGACAAGATACAGACTATTTTTAATGCAGATAAATATGTATGTGTGTATATATATATATGTAAATATATATATGCTATATTTTGGAGAAAGGGGGGAGGAAGGAACATCACAAAAAAGTTAAGTGATAAAGCACTTTTCCTATATTCATTTATATGTTGCTTAATCTTCAAAATATAAAGATCTTCAGTTATAACATATTCTTACAGTTCAGCTTATTCTTTTAAATTTCTATATTCCCTAATTCATGGCAGATAGTCATATAAGTAAGTAAGTGCAGAAATAGGTATTTTAGCAAGAAAATTCTCCAAGGCAACCCTTCCACTCTGTATTACAGCACAAATCTCTGGGGAGTTCCACAGTGGGAAACCCAATTTATCTGCCATTACTCTCATCTTGGGGAACCAGCATCTTTTGCAAATTTAAGACCCCAATTGATCTCTCATACCTCCCCAAAGAAATAAGACTGAATTTTATGTAAATATATGTCCAATGACATTTAAATTTATTCTGTGCCATAAAAATAGAAACTAGAGTCAAACACAGATACTACTTTTTAAAAGTTATCTATGCCCCAAATGAAATATGTATATATAATGATTGCAACAAAATTTTAACAAAAAAGACAGTCTTATTACTGAAGGTATTGACATTTAAACTAAGAACATACAAGGACATGTTGGAGACTGAAACAGCTCACCTTAAAGGTCGCTCTCCTGCCAGATTGTGAATTACAACTGAATTTAGCTTCTGACCTCAGAAATGAAGATAAATGGAAGACCCTCTGCACAGTGTTAACTTACATTTTTTAAAGCAATCCTTGCTATTCTTCTTAAAAATTGCTCTACCCAGAACATTGGCCCTTAGCATGCAGCTTAAATTAGCTAGTCCATGATAATCATTCTCTCTTTACTCATCAAGATTAGAACAAAGTATTTTGAAAGATTTAAATGAATTACAACTTTTTTAAGTGTGTATTTGTTAGCATATTGCATGTATAAATGAAAATCTGGAATAAAAAATCAAATGGGAATTTGAATTGAATGCTCAGTTCACTATTACTTTGTTTTCAGCTTCCCTAATATTTCTCATTTACAGAAAACACCATTTTCTTTCTATAGGATACAATCTGATTTCTAACACTCCTTCTTTCTTAAAAATATTGCTCTCTCAAGGATTAATAATGACATTTTAATTACCAAACCCAGCGGCCTTTTCTCTTGTCGTTATTTTCACTGATTATTTGCAGCATTTAAGACACTTGCCTGCCCTTCTCTTTTCTTTTCAAACATTTTTTTTTTTTTTTTGCCTTTTTGCTTTAGCCTACTGACTACTGGTTTGGAAATCTGAAGTCCAACCAACCAACAGGCATATCTACACACTAGCTCTGTGACCTTGTAAAGCTATTGAACTTTTCTAATTTTAAAATCTCCACTATCCAATGTACATTAAAATAATGGGACGTTACTTAAAAGAATAATATGTATAAAGTGATTATATCTATAGCAGGTCCTCGGTAAAAGGATAATAAATATTACTCATCATCATCATTATACATCAACACTATTCTATTCTGGTTCCTCTATCTCTGACCTGGCTCCCTTTCTGTTTCTATATCCTAATTTATAAACTTATGATACTTTTTGCCTTGTTTCGCTCTCTTTTTTACTGCAGTCTCACAGAAATATCCATATCAAAGAATTAAATGATTAAATCAAATTATTAAAAATCTGCAGTCAGTATTTTAGCTCCTCTTCAACAGAAAGACTGAGCCCTACTCTCTATACTAAGAGTTTCACCCAATCATTTTTCAGTTCCTGGTGGTACCACAGCCCAACCATATCATTAAGGGCACACCCATTTCCCTCACCAATCTTTTTCTTTAAAATTGCACATGGCTTCCATTTTATATGAATCCAATGTATCTGCCTTAAACAGAGGAATAAGTCACAACACACTTTTGGATAAAGGAAATGGAATTGGGAAAGTCACATGGGCGGAGGAGTCTGGTGGTCTGCAGTCCATGGGGTCGCTGGGAGTTGGACATGACTAAGCGACTTCACTTTCACTTTTCACTTTCATGCATTGGAGAGGGAAATGGCAACCCACTCCAGTGTTCTTGCTTGGAGAATCCCACGGATGGGGGAGCCTGGTGGGCTGCTGTCTATGGGGTTGAACAGAGTCGGACACGACTGAAGTGACTTAGCAGCAGAAGGAATGCAAAATAGAGAGAGATGAATCATGAGAGCAGATTGTCTCCTGAAAGGAGGAGAAATCATAGTAAGGTCTCAGGTACGTACAAATGAATCAGACAAAATACCTCTGCCAAGGACAGATCTGAGAGAAGCTGTGCAGGGATGCATGAGGCTGAACATGACTGTGCATCAGGAAGAAGTGACCTGCCAGAGAAGGGAGGAATAGAGTGTGACATCAGGTTGTGTATCTTGAGCTCAAGTAGCTTAAACGCGTCTGTCAGTTGGGGGAACAAAAATGATACAGGGAAGGCAGTAATAAGTGCGCTTAACTCCTGAGTTTTGCTGATACTTTTGAAAGGTTTTCCCACTGGCAGGATGGCTATGGGTGGGAAGCCAGGACTCACCTCCATAAATCAGTTGCCAGGTGTGGGTCTGCGGCCCTAATTCTCTTCTTGACTCAACAACTGAGTTTCCAAATGGATGTCATCATCTGAATGTTTCACCACACTGTAAACTCAAAATATCCCTGGATTCACTGCTATCTTATTGATTGACTCCAGAACTTTGAGACTCTTCCTTAACTTTCTTGCTTGCACATTGAGTCAAGGCCACTAAATCCGGCCATTCTAGTGGGTCCACCTCTCCTCCTTCCTAATTCAACTGCGATAGTCCATGCTCTGGTGCTCAATCTCTTCTGCCAAAGCTCTTATGGAAGCTTCTGGATGTTTCCTTTCCCTTTGATCTTTCAGCCTCGAATCCAACCTGTTCAGGGGTTCCAGGTGTTCAGAAATAGAACTTCAGTCAGACCATTCCCTCAGCAAAGACTTCTACAGACACTGCTCTAGCGAGCATCTCTGCTTGGCTTGCAAGCTTTCTGTGCTAGAGTCTCAAACTGTTTTCTGATCTTATTGATTTGGTCAATTATTTCACACATTCCAGAAATAGGTATTGGGGGCCTGTTACAGGCATGCAAATATGTACAAATTTACATATCTGTACCTATGGTATAGTAGTGAAATATGTACAAACCATACTCATTCTACTTACATTATAAAAATGGGAGGTCTATCATGAAAAAAAAATTAGGAAAATAAAACAAAGCAGGGTGTCATGATAGAGGATAAATAGAAGCTTCCATTTGAGGTACCTAAGTAGGAGGAGTCTTTCTGGAGCAAATATTTGCCCTGAGATCTGAATGACAGCAAGAAGCCACCTGCAACCTAGGTCTGAGGTCAGAGTTTTGCTGAGAGATGCCAGGCAAGCTGCGAAGTTAACTCCCTCAACAAACTTCACTCACTCGAACTTTACACTTTCAAATTTTACACACACACTTTTACACACTCAAGGCAAAATTTGGTTTCTGGTTGATTCATAACCTTTACTTTGGTTTGCTTTCTAATTTTCCATATTACTGCATGGTTCATGTTCATGACTGCTCCTCTAATTCTCTTTGTTGAAATGAAACCCATCCTTCAAAACCTGATACAGATATTATCCTGAAGCTTCCACCTTTCATCAAAATAATGTGGTTTCTTTCTGTCCTTTAGAACTTGTCTCTTGGGATTCTGATTGCATTGCAATTTTATGTGTTCATTTGTGTACTTAGCTTGTGCCCTCTAATAAATTGCAAATTTACTGAGGATAAGATTTATAACACTACATTATTTTTATGCTCTCTACAAATCTAGTGGAATGTCTTGAACACAAAAATTGTTCATGTATTAATAGAATTTGAGAAGACATTTTATTTATGCCTCAGAATACAGTTTACTGCTTTAGTCTGTACTGATCATAATAGCTTCCAATTACCCTCTAGAAAAAGACCGCACTGTTTCACAGGTGTTCAAAGCTCTTTGTGATCAGTCTTTCGCCTCCCCTTGGCAGCTTCTCTTGTCTACATTTCTATTATCTGGCCATATTGAACTATTCAATATTGAACTGTTTTCTCTTGTAGGCATGGGATATGCCCTCAGTATCTAATTTTGCACATGTCTTTGCATCTGCCTGGACTGACTCTCGACTCTCAATTCCCACCTCCACCACCTCCACCCTCTCGAATGTCTCCCCACCTGCAAAGCAATCTAGTACCTTCTAAGTCAGCTTATCACGTCCTCCAAGAAGCATTTCTGTATTGCTCTCTGTCCAGATGTGAACTGGGGTCCATCACTGGCGCTTCCTGAACCCCTGTGTTTAGCTCTATCACAGCATTGGAGCACGATGATTTATTTATCCAACTGCACTAAAAGTTTCTTGAGATATGAAATGGACTAACTTTTCACTTTTATATTCTTACTAAGAGCACTAGGCAGTGTTCAATAAGATCTTTGAATCAAAAGAGTTGATAAGTCATACATTCCATAAAAGCATCGTTTATTTGCTGCTGCATCCACAGTGCTTGAAACGCTGCTCATCCATATGGCCAGTGCTCCATGAATGTTTGTGACCTAAATGAATACAATGTTATGATGATTAATATCCATTTTCTTCTATTTTTTCAAGATTGTGCCAGGTATTAGGGGCACATACTGAAATGTAGAAGCCAGTGTTTTCTCTCCAAGAACTTAGGATCTTGTTGGAAATAAAATACTTTGATGTATTTTAACAATGGCAAACCAGCAGAATAGGTGGCCTATAGATAACACATAACATTTATGACTTCACACAAGAGAGTGGAAAAAACGCTATACATACATTGAAGCAAAACTGGATTTAGTTATTGCATAATTATGGGCAAATTCCTTGACAGTGCTGATCTTCAGAGTGAGATAGTGGGATTAAGGACCATAAGACATTTTGAGCTTTGGAGGGAGGATGTAGCAAGAGACATTCTTAGATATTTTGATATCTATTGTCTAATCTCAAGTGGCCATAATAAAGTATTAAACATCTTCAGAATTCAAATACTTGTGTTTTTTTGCTATTTATTTCTGATGCTATCTATATAAAGCTCAATGCTAATTAAAGACACAATCCCTGCTCTGTAGTGAACATGTCTATTCAGGGTAATACCTGAAATATTCTCTATTTCCTACCTGTTACAAGCATTTATCCAGTAAAACTCCCTTAATAAATTAGACAAGATTGCTGGCATTTATATAGTTCCTTCTAAAAATGTGAATTACTATTTAGTTTTAATTCTTAAACAATGTTTATAGGGACTCACTAAGTGAAAAGTGACATATTTTGATGAAAAGTTGCTGCATAACATATACTAAAACACAATTGCTGAAAGATAGCTTTAAACTACTAAACTGAATTTAATGTCTTTCAAAGAAAGGAGGGATTTTTGTGTTCCTCCTCACTTGAAAATTGTTTAAAATACTCACATATGTTATTCCTGAGTCTTTATTTTTCACTTTGTTTTACCACACACTAATTCAAAAATCCAGTCCTGGGTGTTCATTGGAAGGACTGATGCTGAGGCTGAAACTCCAATACTTTGGCCACCTGATGCAAAGTGTTGACTCATTGGAAAAGACCCTGATGCTGGGAGGGATTGGGAGCAGGAGGAGAAGGGGACGACAGAGGATAAAATGGCTGGATGGCATCACCGACTCAATGCACATGAGTTTGGGTGAACTCCGGGAGCTCATGATGGACAGGGAGGCCTAGCGTGCTGCAGTTCATGGAGTCGCAAAGAGTCACACAGGACTGAGCAACTGAACTGAACTGAATTCAAAAATAAGGATATGGGGTATTGGTGTTCTGATTTAAGCATGCACTTCACTATGGAATATTTTAAGTAAGAGACAAATTTAGTTATGGAACTTGTCTGTGAAAACCCCTCTGAATATAACATGATGGCGAAAATAAATCTCATTCTCATAACATGGCCAGGATGCTCACCAAATTTGAATACTGAAACAGTGTTGAGATGAACTGCACACATGTTCACTGGCAACACAATCGTCAGAGTACTTTAAAAGATTTCTCTTTTGTAAGTCTGCTTGAAAATTAACATATATGTTCAATAAGAAAAGGAAATGACATATAAAATATGTACTTCATATATGGGCAGGTACTAATTCATGAAGAGTGAAACAGGAAAGCTTTGTGTGTCCAACACACAAACAAGCAACCTGGAAGGTTTTATGGGATGAGCTCTGGGCCATGGGTCTGAGGGATGGTCAGCCAGAAGTCTGACTTAGCAGGATCATCAAAGAATACTCTCTTGCTCTGGATAATATTTTATACTCCTCAACTGAGGCAATGTTTTATTTTGTCTCTGCAGCCCCTGTTTCTTCTTCCTTCAGCTTCAAGTACTGCCTATGGACTTTCACGTTGGTGTAGCCACCATAATCTTTATTCTGGCCCTGGACAATGGTCCACACCATTTCTTGCTATCCTTGATAAAACTATCTATTGAATTACTTTTCCTTGAGACAGTGTCTGCCACATGAGTTTTACCACCCACTTGGGGGTTCTTACCTACTCTCTTATCTATCCAAGCAAGTTGCACAATTGGTTTCCAAGTTAGGAACCATTTTATTTATCTCATTAGAGGGAGAGAATATGTCTCAGAAGAATAATCCAACCTAAATTTCTCTCAATTTCATCAAAATCCATTAAACATCAACACCACAAACTATAGGAATAAACTTGGCATCAAAGAACTAACTTCTAAGCAATACTATTTCATATATAAAAACAGCCACAATTATAGTAAATACTTAGTAGTATTTCACATGAGGATAAATCAACTGCATATATAGGATTAGCATAATCCTCCATATGTCTTCAGTTCAGTTCAATTCAGTTGCTCAGTCATGTCCGACTCTTTGCGACCCCATGAATCGCAGCACGCCAGGCCTCCCTGACCATCACCAACTCCTGGAGTTTACTCAAACTCATGTCCATTGAGTTGGAGATGCCATCCAGCCATCTCATCCTCGGTCGTCCCCTTCTCCTCCTGCCCCCAATCCCTCCCAGCATCAGAGTCTTTTCCAATGAGTCAACTCTTCGCATGAGGTGGCCAAAGTACTGGAGTTTCAGCTTTAGCATCATTCCTTCCAAAGAAATCCCGGGGCTGATCTCCTTCAGAATGGACTGGTTGGATCTCCTTGCAGTCCAAGGGACCCTCAAGAGTCTTCTCCAACACCACAGTTCAAAAGCATCAATTCTTCGGTGCTCAGCCTTCTTCACAGTCCAACTCTCACATCCATACATGACCACAGGAAAAACTATAGCCTTGACTAGACGGACCTTAGTCGGCAAAGTAATGTCTCTGCTTTTGAATATACTATCTAGGCTGGTCATAACTTTCCTTCCAAGGAGTAAGCGTCTTTTAATTTCATGGCTGCAATCACCATCTGCAGTGATTCTGGAGCCCCCCCAAAAAAGTCTGACACTGTTTCCACTGTTTCCCCATCTATTTCCCATGAAGTGATGGGACCGGATGCCATGATCTTCGTTTTCTGAATATTGAGCTTTAAACCAACTTTTTCACTCTCCTCTTTCATTTTCATCAAGAGGCTTTTTAGTTCCTCTTCACTTTCTGCCATAAGGGTGGTGTCATCTGCATATTGATATTCCTGTCTTATAGGTCAATAAATGCAGTTATTTTAATTAGTGTTATAAAATTTTAAACCACTGTTAACAACAGAAGTTCTAGTCAAAGATTGAGCAGATATTGACTGGAACAGAAGTCCTACTGAAAGACTGAACAGACAGCAATACTCTGTAAAGCCCATAAAAGTAATCATTCAACCTCTTTTTCTTAGGACAGAGTCACTATATGTCTGTAGTCCTGGCATAATTATTAGCTAATAATGCACACTTTTACTCTCATATGTCAGAATTTAGATGATAAATTTAAAATTTGCTCTCTTAGGGGACAGAATCAATGAGTGTGGCATGAAAGAAGGTATTCAGGAAATCTGACAAGAAAGAAAATAGATATTTATCCTCATGGGAATCCAAGCAGGCATACACAGTGATATTTTTAAAGGGTAAACTAAAATAGGAAAAAGCATGTAATCAATTCAGGGGTCTGGCCGCAGAAATTGTGATGGTGTTCTGAGACAAAGCTGTAGTTTATACTTTAGAACACAGTTGGCTAGCAAAAGCAAGTCAGAAACAAATCTTACAAGATTTAGATTTCTAGGAAATCGACTGGGTCAGCAATGAAGCACAGAAGATCCAGAAGGGAAGACTGCATGCATAGCAAAAATAGCAAATTAAACAATTAATATCACTGATCACTGTTTATGTGTATTCAGTTCAGTTCAGTTCAGTCATGTCCAACTCTGCAACTCCATAGACTGCAGCACACCAGGCTTCCCTATCTATCACCAACTGCTGGAGCTTGCTCAAACTCATGTTCATTGAATTGGTGATGCCATCCAACCATCTCATTCTCTGTCGTCCCCTTCCCCTCCTGCCTTCAATCTTTCCCAGCATCAGAGTCTTCTCCAAGGAGTCAGTTCTTCGCATCAGGTGGCCAAAGTATTAGAGCTTCAGCTCCAGCATCAGTCCTTCCAATGAATATTCAGGGCTGAGCTCCTTTAGGATGGACTGGTTGGATCTCCTTGCAGTCCAAGGGACTCTCAAGAGTCTTCTCCAACACCACAGTTCAAAAGCATCCATTCTTTGGCGCTCAGCTTTCTTTATAGCCCCAATTCTCACATCCATACATGACTACTGGATACAATGGCAAACCACTTCAGTATTCTTGCTGTGAGAACACCATGAACTGACCAAAATGCTTACCGCTATTGTGTTCTGTGTCCAGTTCACTACCCCATTTCTGGGAATCATCTTACTTTTCCTTTCTCTGTTTACACATCAAAATAATGTTTTATCATATAATAAATAAATTATGTATATTATACAATAATGTGATAATGTATATAATAATAATAAAATGACATAATAATAATGTGACAAACATGTTACAATACTTGTTTTTATAAGAGGACCTTATTTATCTTATAACAGGCAATATGCCCAGGGACGGGTCCTTGACTCAAGCTGGGCAATCAGCTCTCTTCACAAAAATGTCATACTGGAGCCAAAAAAAATTTATGGAGGGTTTCTCCAGGAGAATTCATGGGAACGTGGAAAGTTGGAATTTGTTGTAATCAAGCTTTCAATCATGTGGACTAAGAAAGAAGATAATGCCAGGCTTAGACATGCATGCAGAAGAAACAAGAGGTATAAGATGGAGATAGAACCCTGCTCTTATTCAAGTGGTTATCTTAGGGTTTCTAGTGCTTATTCAAGGGTTTATTTTATTCCCGAGACTCTGCAACATTCTTCCTCTTTATTTTCATCCCAAATTCAAGTAATCTACTGAATTTTCTTTTCTTTTTAAGTTAATGGGGCTAGATTCTTGTTTGTGGCAATTAAGAGTCTTCACTAGAGCATGCCTTGTTTCTGTAGAGGACTTGGAAAAATTCTCATAAAGATTTACCTCTAAAAGGTATTTTCAGTGATCTTCTCTCTCAGTGTTTCTGAGATAGTACATAAAAAAGATGGCACATCATTAAACAGGTTTGAAAAAACCAAGCTGAACAAAGCTAAGCATTTTCCTTTTTTTTTTTTTTTTTTTTTTTACTGTTTTTGACTCTCCTCACAGAGCCTTTAGAATGCCACATGCAGTATGAATCTCTAAGACCACAGTGTTTGGGTAGCATTTTGCACACACAGGTAGACCATCTTCAGAAATAGTACTTCACAGAAAACCTTTGCTGACTTATCCTAAAGAAGAAAGTAAGACCAAGGCATTTTATTTAACCTAACGCATGTCATAACCAAAAGGGAACCGGTCCTAAATACAAATTAATACATGTGCTATAGGACTGTGAGTGTCTTAGAGTGAGTGTCTTATCTTTAGATAAGAAATTTATTTGGCAACATGAGTTGCTGGAACAGAAGGAGCAACTGATAGAAAAGACTACCTGCAGCATAACCCTTACACTCCACTGACAGACTCCTTAAAAAACTGAGAAACTTAGAGGCTCTTTGCTGAGTTTCCAACTCCATCTGCAGAGAGTTGGTTCAGACAGACCCAGTAGGACAGACCCTACTGGAAGCTCCGAGAAGCAGATGATGACTTCCCACTTAGTTTGTCTTTTCCCTTGCTGAAACAGAGACCACAGGACATACGAGGGGGCCTCCTTTGAAGACCTCTCCTTGGAGCGGTTTGTGACCCCCTGTCCTATTTTCCCCACTTTATCTAACTGTGCTGCATGCTAACTGTGGGCAACAAGCCTAATGATTAGAGGCCAATTTTTATTTATCTCCAATTCTATGTTACCTGGCCTTGCCAAATCGGCCTTGTGATAGGCAAATGGATTATAGATATGATCTTCACATCACTTAATTAAAGGAGCTGTATTTTCTTTGCATTTGTTTTACCAGAATTTTAGCTCAATATTTCCAGAGAAAGGGAGAGTCAGAAACACAGTTGGAGAAGAACAGAGAAGAAATAGGGATTCAGAGCTCACAGAAGTTCTATTAAGACATGTTCAATAACATCACTTTGTTAATTTCTGCAGCAGAAACCAAACTGTGAATATTAGCAGTTACTTAGTCATATAAGAGATAATTTCAAAGAAGAAAATCTATTTATACCATCTGGAAACAATAATCAGGAAACCTATTTATGGAAATTAGATTATTCTTGACTACTATACTTTTACTAGCGTATCTGCATACACCAGCTTTCACTAAAAGGTAATTCTAGTTAAAATCCTTCCTTTCAACATTATGTCTTTAAACTGAATAATTGTATGATTTAATTTTATACATGGAGAGCAGAGAGTTGTTTCAAGTTAATGACACTCAATAAATGCCTCTCCTCTCTTTGCTTTCTTTCTCTCATTTCCCAATAAAATCACAGATTATTTTTTCAATCCACCAAACATTGAAAATCTTTACAAACTTCATGTGATTCCTTAATATTACCAAGTATTACAGGCAGGTTAATATGAATATGAACACAATAGGGAAAAAATAGTACTGAAAAGATGTTTTAGTTTATAGAACATGGCAATTAATAAAAGTCAATAAATGAGAGTCATAGATGACTGTTGTACTCTGGGATCCCCTGTTTTCATCCTGTTTCTTCATCTCACATCCTCCAGATAGTCAGACTGTCTGGTAATTCTACTGCCCAACTTCACAAACATTTCTCTAGTTAGAACTTGATTATCTCCTGGCAAAAACTCTGTGACTCATTATTTTCTACCTTGCCACTAAAAGGATTGTGATTTTTCTAATTTTATAATATTGTAACAACCAAAGTAGCTTTTAAGTTTTCTATGTTACACCTTATTGAATGACAAATAGCAAATAAGCATGCTAAATAAGTCCTGAATACATATTATTCCATGCAACTGTCATAATAATTCTGAGTTAGGCATTGTTATTTACCATATTTACAGAAAATGCCAGAGCCAGAACCCAAAGAAACCATGAGCCACTTTGAAATCAAGCAGACTCTTGGTAAGTACTTGAAGGTCCCACGTCTTTGTCATGAACTCCCCAGCACTCTAACACCTCCTGATTAAAGACAAGGAGAAGGGAAGGCATTTGCCAAGTAACAATCAACACAGAAGTTCACTTTCACCTAAAATATCCTGTGATTTTTTTTTTACCTGGCTTTGCCACTGGGGCCCATGACAGATCAATGGAATTATGAATGTGATTTTGACATCTCTTTATTAAGGAGCTGCATTTTCTTTGTATTTAAGTCATTTTTCCAGTATTTCCAGAGAGAGGGAGAGACAGAAACTGGGAAAAAAGAAGTGGAGAAGGATAGAGAAGAAATAGGGATTTAGAACTCACAGAAGTTCTATTAAGATGTGATTTGAATAACATCTCTTCATTAATTTCTGCAGCCGAATCTAAACTATAAATCTTACCAGTTACTTAGTCATATAAGAAATAATTCCAAAGAAAAAAGTCTTTTTTATACCATATGGAAACAATAAGAAAAAACATTTATGAAAACTGGATTACTGTTGACTAATATACATTGAACTTCTACTAGAATATCTGCAGACACCAACTTTCACTAAAAAAGTTACTCTAGTTAAAATCCTTCTTTCCAATATTATATCTTCAAGCTGAAAAACTGTATGATTTAATTTTTTCACATGGAGAGTCAACAGCTGTTCAAGTTCATTGAATAGTCAATGAACGCTTCTCCTCTCTTTACTTCCTATCTCCTACCCTCAGTAAAAGCACAGATTATTTTTCCAATCTTCCAAACACTGACAACCATCACAAGCTTCATATGATCACTTAATATTACCAATTATCACAGCACATTTAATATGGAAACATGAACAAAACAAGCAAACACAAAACTGGGACCTAAAAGTTGTTATATTTTATAGAACAAGGCCAATAAATGACAGACAGTCGTGGATGACTGCTGGTACTCACCTCTGGTCTTCAAAAGGTGTGAGGAATGAAATCTTTGCAGATGCCTCCATGAAAACTTACCTGCGGTGTCACTGAAAGTAAACTTTGTTAAAGCTCATATTTCAACCAACACAGAAGGGACAGCACCATCCACCAAGTAATCCAGACAGACTGATCCAGATCCTTTATTTTCTACCTAGTCACCAAAAGGATTGTGATTTTTTTCAATCTTTGTAATATTATAACAACCAAAGTAATTTTTAAATTTTCTCTGTTATGCTTTGTTGAATGATTACTAATAGCAAATGACCATTCTAAATAAGTCCCCAAACCCATACTACTCCATGCAATTTTCACAATAATTCTGAGTTAGACATCATTATTTACCACATTTGCAGGAAATGAGAGAGCCAGAACCACAAAGTAACCCTGGGCCACTTTGAAATCAAGTAGGCAATTGGTTAATATTTGATGAAGGTCAAATGTCTTAATCATGAACTCAATAGCAGCCAACACCTCCTTAATAATGAAATAAGGAGAAGGGAAGGCATTTGCCAAGTAACAATCAACATGAGAGTTCACTTTTCTTCTAAAATATCTATAAGGAATCATAGAAGCAATTTGATCTCATAAAATAGTTTTTTAAAAAAGTAGAAAGAAACAAAAAGCAAAGCTATTCTCAACACTGGTTAAAGGCAACAGTTTTATAAGCCAGGCCATCAGGAAACCAATGTGAGAAGACAAACCATAAAAAACTACTTTGTATTTCTTTATTTTCCTGCTTTGACTAACTTATGCTGAGTGCTAATTGTGTGCAAAAAACCCCAGTGATTAGTGGCCTTTTTTTTTTTTTTAATCGCCAATCCTGATTTTTACCTGGCCTTGTCACTGATCCCTGTGACAAACAGATGAATGGAATTATGGATGTGATCTTGACATCTTTTTATTAAAGGAGCTGTATTTTCTTTTTATCTAAGTTATTTTATCTGAATTTTGGCCCAATAATTGAGGAGAGAGGAAGAGACACAAACTGAGAAATGGGGATGGTGAAGGACAGAGAAGAAATAGGAATTTGGAACTCACTAAACTTCTAAGAAGATGTGATTTCAATAATACTTCATTTCTAATTTTTGCAGCAGAACCTAATCTGTGACTCTTACCAGTTACTCAGTCATATAAGAGATCATTTCAAAGAGAAAATCTATTTGCACCAACTGGAAACAATAAGTGAACCTATTTAGGAAAATCAAATTACTCTTCACTAGTATACCTTCAACTTCTACTAGTATATCTTCAGACATCAACTTTCACCAAAAAGTAACTAGTTAACAATCCTCTTTTCAACATGATGTCTTTCAACTGAAAAACTGCATGATTTAATTTTTTCACAGGGAAAGTAGACAGCTGTTTCAAGGTTATAGGACAGTCAACAAAGGCCTCTCTTCTCTTTCTCTTTCCATCAATAAGATCACAGATTATTTTCCAATCCTCTAAACATTGACATTCATCAGAAGCTTCATATGATCACTTAATATTACCAATTGTTACAAGCAATTTAATATGTACAAAACAAGCAAACACAAAACTGCCAAGTAAAAGGTGTTATAGTTTGTGGAACATGCACTTTAATAAAAGCCAATAAATGAAATATAGTCATAGATGATGACTTGAACTCACCTTGGGTCTCCAGAGCAAAAGGTGTGAAGAATGAAGTCTTTGCTGATGCTGTCACTGAAACTTACCTGCAGTGTCACTGAAAGTAAAACTTTGTTAAACTCGTGTTTCCAACCCAACACAGAAGGGGCAGCACCATCCACCAAGTAATCCAGACAGACTATGGGATCCCTATTTTCATCCCTTTTCTTTATTTCACACCCTCCAGACAATCACACCATCTGGTAATGCTATTGCCCAACTTTACAAGCATTTCTCTAGTTAGAACTTGATCATCTCTTGGCCAAGACTCTTTCAAACTCTTCTCATATCCTTTATTTTCTACTTTGTCACCAAAAAGGATTATGACATTTCTTAATCTTTGTAATATTATAACATCAAAGTAACTTTTAAGTTTTCTATGTTATGCTTTGTTGAATGATTACAAATAGCAAATGATCATGCCAAATAAGTCCCCTAAACATATTGGTCCATGCAACTGTCTGAACTATGGCCCAGTATTTGAGAAGAGACAGAAACCGAGAAAAAAGGGATGGTGAAGGACAGAGAAGAAATAGAGATTTAGCGCTCATGGAAGTTCTAAGAATATATGATTTCAATAATGTTTATTTGCTACTTTCTGCAGCAGAAACTAAACTGTGAATCACATCAGTTACTTAGTCATATTAGAGATAATTTCAAAGATTAAAATCTACTAAAACCATCTGGAAACAATACTAAGAAAAATCACTTATGAAAATTAAATGCATAATATACCTTCAACTTCTCCTAGCATGTCTCTAGACACCAGCTTTCACTAAAAAGTAGCTAACTTTTTTCATTTCTGGAAACAATACTAAGAAAAATCACTTATGAAAATTAAATGCATAATATACCTTCAACTTCTCCTAGCATATCTCTAGACACCAGCTTTCACTAAAAAGCTAACTTTTTTCAATTTCATGTCTTTAATTGAAAAAATGTATGATTTAAATTTTTTTACATGGAGAGTACACAGCTATTTAAGTTCATAGAACAATCAATAAATGCTTCTCCTCTCTTTAATTCCTTTCTTCTATCCCCCAACAGAAACACAGATTATTTTTCCAATCCTCCAAACATTGATAATCATCACAAGCTTCATAAATCATCTAATATTACCAATTATTACAGGTTTAATGTAAAAATGAACATAACAACTAAACAGAACACCGGTGTCTAAAAGATGTTATAGTTTTATAGAACATGCACTTTAATAAAGGTCAATAAATGACAGACAGTCATAGATGACTGCTTGTACTCACCTTGGGTCTTCAGACAAAAAGGTGTGAGGAATGAAGTATTTGCAGATGGCTCCATGAAAACTTACGTGCAGTGTCTCTGAGAGTAAAACTTTGTTAAAGTTCATTTTCCCAACTCAACACAGAACAGGCAGCATTAGTCACCAAGTAATCGAGACAGACTCTAGGATCTCCTTGTTTGCAACCTATTTCCTCATCTCAGACCCTGCAGATAAACACATCATCTGGTAATTCTAAAGCCCAATATCACAAATATTTCTCTAGTTAGAACGGGATCATCACTTGGCCAAGACTCTTTCCGATTCCTTTCCTATCCTTTATTTTCTACCTTGTCACCCACAGATAGTGAAGTTTTAAATTACTGTAATATTGTAACAACCTAAGTAGCTTTTAAATATTGCATGTCTTTGTCACAATAATTCTGAGTTAGACATCACTATTTACCACATTTGCAGAAAACGTCAGAGCCAGAATCCCAAATAAATCCTGTGCCATAATGTTATGGCTAACAAAGTAGTTTTTTAAAAGGTAGGCAGAAACAAAAAGCAAAGCTGTTCTAAATGCTGGTTGAAACAATGGTTTTAAAAGCCAAGCTATGAGGAAATCAATGTGAGAACACAAACCATAAAATATTACTTTATATTTCTCTGTTTTACCCACTTTGACTAAGTTTTGTTGAGTGCTGATTGTGAGCAACCAAACCCAGTGATTACTGGCCTGTTTATTCTATTTATCCCCAATCCTGTGATTTTTACCTAACCTTCCTCCTAGGACCTGTGAGAAAGAGACAAATGTTAAGTATGGATGTGATCTTGACATCTTTTTATTAGGGAAACTGTATTTTCTTTATATTTAAGTTGTCTTATCTGGGCTATGACCCAATATTTGAGGAGAGAGGGAGAGACAGAAACCAAGAAACAGGGTAAGAAGAAGGACAGAGAATAGGGATTCAGAACTCATAGACGTTCTATTAAGACATGACTTCAATAACAGCATTTTGCTAATTTCTCCAGTAGAACCTAAATTGTGAATCTTACCAGTTACTTAATCATATAAGAGACAATTTCGAACATAGACTGGCCATTCGTTTCTTACATGACAGTATACATGTTTCAGGATACAGGATGCTTGGGGCTGGTGCACGGGGATGATCCAGAGAGATGATATGGGATGGGAGGTGGGAGGGGGGGTTCATGTTTGGGAACTCATGTACACCTGTGGCAGATTCATGTCAATGTATGGCAAAACCAATATAGTATTGTGAAGTAAAACAAAGTAAAAATAAAAATTAAAAAAAAGAGACAATTTCAAAGAAGAAAGTCTTTCTATACCATATGGAAACAATGAGAAATTCTATTTTTGAAAATTAAATTACTGTTGACTAATATACATTCACTTTCTACTAGAAAATGTGCAGACATCGGTTTTCATTAAAAAGTTACTCTAGTTAAAATACTTTTTTCAATATTGTGTCTTTAAAAAATTATACAATTAATTTTTCACATCAGAAGTAGACAGCAGTTTTAACTTTACAGGACAGTCAATAAAGGCCTCTCTTCTCTTTCTTTATCCTATCCTCCAATAACATCACAGATTATTTTTCCAATCCTCCAAACATTGATGGTCATCACAAGCTTCATATGAGTACTTAATATTACCAACTATTACAAGCAGGTTTAACATGCAAACATGAAAAAAAACAAGCAAACACAAAGCTAGTACCTGAAAAAATGCTAGAACATGCACTTTTAAAAAGGTCAATAAATGGCAGGTAGTCATAGACGATTGCTTGTACTCACCTTGGGTCTTCATAGAAAAAGCTGTGAAGAATGAGGTCTTTGCTGATGCTGCCATTGAAACTTGCCTGCAGTGTCACTGAAAGTAAAACTTCATTAAACTTGCATTTTCAACACAACACAGAAGGGGCAGTACCACCCACCAAGTAATCCAGACACTCTGGGATCCCCTGCTTCCATCCATTTCTTCATTTCACACCCTCCAGGCAGCCACACAATCTGCTAATTCTACTGTCCAACTTCACAAACATTTCTTTAGTAAGAACTTGATCATCTTTTGGCCAAGAGTCCTTCAGATTTTTCTCCTATTTTTTTTTTCTACCGTCACCCAAAAGATTGTAAAGTTTTTAATCTGTGTAATACTGTAACAACCAAAGTAGCTTTTAATTATTTCATGTTTATCTTTGTTGAACAATTACAAATAGCAAAGGATCATGCTAAATAAGTCCCCTAATACATCTTATTCCATACAATCATCACAAGAGTTCTGAATTAGACACCATTATTTACCATATTTTCAGTAATTCCCAGAGCAGAATCCTAAAGAACTCCTGTGCCACTTTGAAATCAAGTGGGCACTCGGTGAATATTTGATGAAGATCTAATGTCTTTACCATGAATTCCCCAGCACCCTAACATCTCCTGATCAATAATATAAGGAGAATGGAAGGCATCTGCCAAGTAACAACACAGAAGCTCACTCTTCACACAAAAGGAGCAATTCTGTGGCTGATAAAGTAGTTTTTAAAAAGTACAAAGCAACAAAAAGCAAAGATTTTCTAAACCCTGGTTGAAGGCAATATTTTTAAAAGCTAAGCCATCAGGAAATCAATGTGAGAACACAAACCACAATACTCAATCTTTATAGTTCCCCATATTTTCAAAAAAGACGGTCATACTAGTTGTCTTGAATTTTATATGTATTCTGCACAACATTTTCTATAAATCCATTCTAGATAATTGTCAAGGTGTCATGTTCATACACTGTTTGAGAGAAGGCACTGGTGGTACACCCTAGAATCCTTATACCAGTATTTGCCATTAGTCTCACTTGGAATATTGGTTCTGTGTTGTGTTTATAGGTATGTAAAGCACCTTAAAAAGAATTTTGGTTTTCAAGTAACTAAATTTGCTTAGATAACCCAGTCATACATAATTCAAATGCAACTAAATAAAACTAAAAACAAAAAGCAGAGAGATCTTAGAAACACAACTAACAATTTTTACAAGAAGTAAATTATCAAGACTGAAGATTGTAATCATCAGAACTTCACTTTTCCATTAGCTAACTTTGTTAACTCTGGTGAGAACTGGAGTGAGAATGAGAGGAGATGAAAACTATAGGTGTGTGCTCTAAGTATAATGGCTGCCTAGCAAATGGAATGGCTTAAATCCTTTAATTATCAGAAAGACTACCAAAACTCAGATTCCACTTACAATACCCTTGTATTTTAAACATGTATTAATAGTAAAGGACAAGCACTCTTGAGCTGAAAATGTATTCACATTGGCTAATGTTTCTCCCTGATTTTTGAATGACTACACCAAGGGCGTGTGCTCATTCCCCCAAACCAGTTCTAAATGTTTTGGTTTATTTCACCTCCATGAACACATTAATGTTTCCAGTATTTTCACATGCTCACCCTGGTTCAAACAATTATCACTGGTCTTCCACTTCTGTGGTAGTCTACTCACCCATCTCCCACTGAATCTCAAGTCTTCGTTTGAAGGAAACTCTACACAGGACCTAAATCAAAAAGGCAAATAATAGGCTTAAAAAATCTTCCTGCTGTAAAACTTTCAATCTCATTTCAATACTTTAAAGTTAAAATCCTATCATGCCCTATAATGTAGAATTCTGTGCTTTGTAACCTATTGAGTCTCTATCTTTAACTTACTGCCCTCTTCTCAGAAAACACAGCAACTTCTTTCCCATCTTAGGATTTCTGCATGTTTTCTTCAGAGATTTAGAACATTGCTCACCTGCTATTTTCAAGTCCTGTCTCTTCAATGGACAGGTCCCAATCTCAATATTACTCTCCCTTTGAGACTTTTGACCAAAAATCAAACAACTCTTTCCCTTCTTTCAGGCCCTCAATATTCACTATTAATATACCTACTTTGCTTCCTTTACAGAATTCCGGAATTTGTAGATTATATAATGTTTTATCACTTGTCTTTCATAGCAGATGCATCTTATGGAAGCAGACACTTTTGTTTTATTCATAATCGTGTACTCATCTGTTCTTTTCATTGAACAAGTCCCAGTGCATATTTTTAAAATGAATTAATGAATGATTATCAGGTCCCTATTGTCCTCACATTTAGTTTCCAAAGAACAAGGGTACTTTAGGGTTCCTGGACCCAATTCCATTGTGTGTGTGGTGGGGGGGCAGGCAGGGTGGACTTCCTCACATACCACCCAGCACTTCTCGGAAACCATCATCGGGCGCAGAGCTCCCATCCTCTCTGGGTGGGCCATTCTCTCAGACCTTCCATGCATTCACCAACTGGAAGCTCTCTGCACCCTCTCCTTTTGGGTTTCTGTGGAGACTTCGTTTCATGGGCATGAACCATTAAATCATTGGTCAGTGGCAATCAATTCAACCTCCAGCTCCTCTCTATACCTAGAGGCTGGGGGCAGGACTGAGACTGGAGCTGCCAACCCTCTAACCACCTGGTTATGTCTGACTCTTTGTGACCCCAGTGGACTGTAGCCCACCAGGTTCCTCTGTCCAAGGGCTTCTCCAAGAAAAAGAATACTGGAGTGGGTTGTCATACCCTCCTCCAGGGGATCTTCCTGTCCCAGGGATCCAACCCATATCTCCTCCATTGCAGGTGGATTCTTTACCCACTTAGTCATCTGGAAAACTTGGTTAGGGGCTTTCTAAAAGTCACCTTATTAAAGGAACAAAAAAACACCATTATGTCTCTTATCACTGAAGAAATTCCAAAGGTTTTAGAAGCTCCACACCAGAAATGGGGACGAGACCGAATGCATATTTATTATAAATCAAGATATCACAGAGGGTTATCTTACTGTTACTTTCTGTATGTCCCCAAACAATGAATTATCCTGACACATGCCTGTTCTCATTACATAATTTACTCAAATGATGGCAAAGTGGATTTCTTGCTAGATGTTAAGCTCCTGAGGGAACTGGGCTATGTGTTTCTCTCCATGCTAGTAGGGAGTAATAATGACAGAAAATGCTTTGATGCTAGCATGATTTCACTCTTAGAAGTCATTTCCAATGAGAAGTCCTCTTGAAAATTACCAATTTACCCTGCATTCAGGTCATATAAATGCTATGTTGCAGCTACTTTAAAATACCCCATAGGAAAGTATGTAATAAAATACCAATCCCATTCTTGTCTTCCCTCTAAGAGAGATGTTGACTTTTATACATTTGACAGTACATTTCTGCTGCTTTCCAAACACCATTCAATCAAGAAACCTTCCCAGCTGGCATAGCCAATAAATACTGGAATTTTCCATAATGTTTTCTGGAATCCTTCTTCAGCCTGAAGGCCTCCAGTTTCACAATACTGCAATTTCAATGAGAGTTTCTTTTCACAGCCTCAAGGTTGGCAAAAGATATAAAATGCGCATTTTTTTTAGGTTATACTTTTCCAAAAATAGTGTGTATAAAAAAAGCAAAGAATATTTCTTGAAATTATTCAGAAATTACTTTAAAAATGCATATATTTAAATTTATATTTTGGAAGATATTTATATAATAATTCAAGTAACTTAGGTTATAAATATGCATTTAAATAAATGAGCAGTTGTTAAAATACAGAATATCATTTTGGCTTCCATTAGGACATAATAAAACTTTGCTGTTTTACATAAATATGATGCTGGGAACATCTTTTCCTATCCAGGAATAATATATAAGTGATATAATAGTATAAGAATATAGAAACATAAGGCAACTAGAAATTTTACTGCTCATTAATAATAAATTTCTCTTTTGTGATTTTTTTGAAAACTAATTAGATGCTCTTATATAATATTTTCGGAGAAGGCAATGGCAACCCACTCCAGTACTCTTGCCTGGAAAATCCCATGGACGGAGGAGCCTGGTGGGCTGCAGCCCATTGGGTTGCGAAGAGTCGGAGACAACTGAGCGACTTCACTTTCACTTTTCACTTTCATGCATTGGAGAAGGAAATGGCAACCCACTCCAGTGTTCTTGCCTTGAGAATTCTATGGACAGGGGAGCCTGGTGGGCTGCCATCTATGGGGTCGCACAGAGTCGGACACAACTGAAGCGACTTAGCAGCAGCAGCAGCAGCCTGTAATATTTTAGGAAACTCAAAGGTCTGAATCATCTGGTGGTCAGTAGTAGAACAACTCCAAGACATGCAGATTTGCTGATCCTTCACTGTGCATGTGGGTGCTCAGTCACTCAGTCATCTCTGACTCTCTGCAACCCAATGGACTACA
>NW_024070191.1:17182120-17292547 GCF_014754425.2 Oryx dammah
ATGAGACGGCTAGATGGCATCACTGACTCGATGGACATGAGTCTGAGTGAACTCCGGGAGTTGGTGATGGACAGGGAGGCCTGGCATGCTGTTATTCATGGGGTCACAAAGAGTTGGACACGACTGAGCGACTGAACTGAACTGAACTGAAGGGCTGTGAGAAAGAATCTGTTCCAGGACTCTTGAGATTCTTCTGGTGGTTTGCTGGCAATCTTCGGTCTTTCTCAGCCTATTAGAAGCATCATGCCAATCATCACATGTTTTCATTTTCCATGGGATGCTTTCCTTGCATACAGATCCCTATGTACAGGTCTCCCCCATTTTATAAGTCATACTGGATTGATGTCCACCTTGATGATCTCGTGGCAACTCTTACATCTTTAATGATCCTATTGCCAAATAAGGTAACATTTTGAGATACTGGGGATTAGAACATTAATGTGAAATTTTGTGGGGATATAATTCAACTGGTAACTCTTAATATATGTTAAGCATTTGCCTTTAATTTAATCCCCACACTAACCCTATAAAAGGTGTCATTATTTCCACTTTAGAGTAAACAGACTTCAGTAGTTTAAGTAAATTATCCAGTTACACAGTGGCAAATGTCAGATTCAGGAGTTAAAACCAGATTTAATTGAGCCCAAGCCTCATGTATTTAGAGTGACATTTTGAAACTTTTAAACAAATTACAACTTTCAAACCAGTTTCCTTACTGACATATGTCTGAAGATAGCAATACATATTTGCAAGTGTAATTATTTAAAAGGATTGTTATATTTACAGCATTGCTTATGGTTGCAGTTTCATAGGTATATATTGACTTCAGACCCATCAAGATGCATGCACAAAACATGCACAACTGTTTTGTATGTCAGTTACACCTCTATAAAAAGGAGGAGTGTACATGCGAATTCATGTCAATGTATGGCAAAACCAATACAGAATTATAAAGTAAAATAAAAAATAAATAAATACAAAAAAACAACAACAACAACAAATACTGCATGCCCTCTTGAGCTCCCCACTGCTAGGACATTCCCTTCCAGTCATTAATTCTCTGGAATAAATAAATAAATAATTTTAAAAAATGAAAAAAAAAAGAAGGAGTGCAACAGGGAAAAATAAGCAGAAATGAGCAACCAGAAGAAAGAGGAAAAAAAAAATGACTGGGGTAGAGGAATACCATGTAGATATTTAAAATGAAATGTTTCTATTTATCACCCAAAGATTTTTTTTGTCTTTTTGATGGTTTCTCTGCCTCATATGGATAAGTAGTAAATAGAAAGTAATGTTCAAACTTGGTCTTACAAGTCTTAACTCAAAAGACACTAGTGAAAAAAGATAGAAGCTTACAGATGTTTATGAAACCTCACCTCTAATTCAGGCAGCTCTTCTGTGACTTCATCTTTGAAATTTCAGAATAGATAACATATTCCTTTGAAATTAAATTTATGATACAGAAAAATATCTAGTATATCTCATTATAAAGCCCTTTCAAGCCTTTGACTTCTATTGTAAGTATTGAGTATTCATGTCTTGCAAACGTACATCAGTTCAGTTCAGTTCAGTTCAGTCGCTCAGTCATGTCCAACTCTTTGCAACCCCATGAATCGCAGCACGCCAGGCCTCCCTGTCCATCACCAACTCCTGGATTTCACTCAGACTCACGTCCATCAAGTCCGTGATGCCATCCAGCCATCTCATCCTCTGTCGTCCCCTTCTCCTCCTGCCCCCAATTCCTCCCAGCATTAAAGTCTTTTCCAATGAGTCAACTCTTCGCATGAGGTGGCCAAAGTACTGGAGTTTCAGCCTCAGCATCATTCCCTCCAAAGAAATCCCAGGGTTGATCTCCTTCAGAATGGACTGGTTGGATCTCCTTGCAGTCCAAGGGACTCTCAAAAGTCTTCTCCAACACCACAGTTCAAAAGCATCAATTCTTCGGCGCTCAGCTTTCTTCAACTCTCACATCCATACATGACCACAGGAAAAACCATAGCCTTGACTAGACAGAGCTTAGTCAGCAAAGTAATGTCTCTGCTTTTGAATATACTATCTAGGTTGGTCATAACTTTTCTTCCAAGGAGTAAGCGTCTTTTAATTTCATGGCTGCAATCACCATCTGCAGTGATTTTGGAGCCCCCCAAAATAAAGTCTGACACTGTTTCCACTGTTTCCCCATCTATTTCCCATGAAGTGATGGGACTGGATGCCATGATCTTCATTTTCTGAATGTTGAGCTTTAAGCCAACTTTTTCGCTCTCCTCTTTCACTTTCATCAAGAGGCTTTTTAGTTCTTCTTCACTTTGTGCCCTAAGGGTGGTGTCATCTGCATATCTGAGGTTATTGATATTTCTCCTGGCAATCTTGATTCCAGCTTGTGTTTCTTCCAGTCCAGCGTTTCTCATGATGTACTCTGCATATAAGTTAAATAAGCAGGGTGACAATATACAGCCTTGATGGACTCCTTTTCCTATTTGGAACACACCTTTGCTTATATGATCACATCATACATGTGTATACATATAAATTTTATTGGAGAGGTTCTTAGAAACATCTTGATTATGATTTACATTTACTTTCCCCATAATATTTTTCTCATCTTTTCGTTCTCAAAATTTCAAATTGGTAGTCAAATTCTAGAATGTGTTCTCAAGCTCATGGCTATGAGCATTAAACCAACATGTGTTAAAATTTACTGAAAACAAACAAAATTAACTTAACTACTTACTCCAAGAAATACTTGCTCTTGAAGATAAGACTGAAAGAAGCAAAATAGCTTGTTTATCAAGACTAATGGCTGCTCTTGTTTACCAAGACTCACTCACTTCACTGTGCCCATCAATCTTAATTATATCACAATTTCTGTCTAATTCCAATGAATTTCAAGTCTTTAAAGAAATACCTTAAAAATCACCTACCCCAGAGCTTAAAAACGATATATCTTCCCCCGACTTTCCCCTTTTAAGACACTAGTAAGACTATGCCAGGGCTTCCCAGGTGGCTGAGTGGTAAAGAATTCACCTGTCAAGCAGAAAACTCAGATTCGATCCCTGGTTCAGGAAGATCTGGAGAAGGAAATGCATCCCCACTCCAGTATTCTTGCCTGTGAAATCCCATGGACAGAGGAGGCTGGCAGGCTACAGTCCATGGGGTCTCAAAGAGTTGGACACAAGTGAGCTAGTATAAACAGCACCAGCAGCAAGACTATGTCAAGGCAATGTTGTTTTATTGCAATAAATGTAAAGAACTTAACCTTTTGTAACAACATTTTCTGGTAGTCTTTTGTAGAGTTGATAGTCAGCAAATAAAAATAGAACATCTGGAAATATGCAAATTTCTATTTGTAATAATAGTGGTGGTGGTAGTAAGAGTAGCTATAGTAGAAGAAGCTGTGGAAGTAGAAATCATAACAGCGATAACAAGTGTTTCACATGCTTTACTGTCAAATTAGGATTATGAGTTTAAACAACTCACAAAATCTTTCAAAAAGAACAAGTTACTGATTTATGTTTTCAGATTCTCTATATACAATACATCCAGTAATTTGAAAATTGTATTAATTCTTTTGGACTCTTAGGAGTTCAGTACAATTAAAATAATGATAAAAATATGTGGATTCTTAAGGTATACATAGTTCTTTATTTTCTTCCTTTAAGATTTTGACAAAGAAATAATAAGAAAAAATATTCCTATTTAAAAAACACAAAACCCAAGACCTGGGGAAATTAAAGTTCATTTAAGGACTATGAATTAAATCCTTCAGATTCAAAAGCTGATGTTCATTATCTCATGTCAGATTCTAACTTCAGTACAACAGTGAAGCAACAATTTATGACCTAAAATGAGATTTTAATATATGGTAGCACTTTTTATAAAGTAAAATAGCACAACACCTTTGTACACTTCATTATATACTAAAATAAGTATAGTACTTTCAACATATTGTTATTAGTATAAACAAGATTACTTGTTTATAAATTTGTTCCATTTATTTGTTTGTGAGTGGGGCCTGTGTACTATTTATTTTTGCATCTCTTTCCACGAATGATGTCTGGAAAATAGGGACATAACAGGGAGATGAATAAATCAGTTGAATGGATGAATGAACAAAAAATTGAATGGTTAACTACATAATTCATTTATTTTTCTGAAAAGAGCTCAGATTATTTTGTAAATTAAATTAATAATTCCCTAATTAATTTTTATATTGGTTTTTCTTACAGTGAACTCCTATACGTTATTTCC
This sequence comes from Oryx dammah, assembly GCF_014754425.2. Taxonomy (NCBI): domain Eukaryota; kingdom Metazoa; phylum Chordata; class Mammalia; order Artiodactyla; family Bovidae; genus Oryx; species Oryx dammah. Next base: position 17,186,369 of record NW_024070191.1, read on the forward strand.
CTTTATCATGCAATGAAACTTTTGTTAGGCATGTTTTATTTGAAAACAAACTAAGCCAGAGCAAGAAATCAAAAAAGCAAATATATCCCTCATTACAATAAAAGGGATATACTTTAATTCCTACCTCTGTTCTCTGCTGATACCTTTAGGTTAACTCCATTAATTTGTAAACTGAAGCATAATGAAGCATTCGTGATGGTTCTACATTTATTCTTTTTGTGAAGCAAGCATATTAACTCTTGTACACTTCATATGAACATTACTGCATAATTCAGGACAGGGCCTACAACATTACCTGGGTCTCTAAGGTAACAAGAAATGTCACTCGTTGCTGTTGGAAAGTAGCCAGACACTAAAAATGACAGTTTGCAATTTTTAATAACCAAAAGTGGCCTAAATCTCTGTTCTATGTCTAACCACCAATAACAGGTTCAAAGAGTTTTACTGTATCTCATGTAGGTAAACCAGTCTCACTGTCAAACCACTCCAACTACTCTTGCCCTGTATTTCCTTTCCTGGGAAAGAGCCCCTCGCTGGGTTTTCCATTGCCTCTGGGGGTGTGTAAAAAGCTCTCTTGCTTAGTGGACCATGATTACACAGGGCAGTATTTTTTTATCCCTTGAGTTTAGTAAGGACAAGAACCTTTCTTAATTTAAGCTTCTACTAATGCAGGCATACTTCATTGTATTGCTCTTCCCTTAATTGCATTTATTAGATACTGGTTTTGTTCTGTTTTGCATTTTGAAGGTTTGTAACAACCCTGTGTCAAGCAAGTCTGTTGGTACCATTTTTTCAGCAGCATTATTATTTTTTTCAGCTAAGTTCAGTTGCTCAGTTGTGTCCAACTCTTGGTGACCCCATGAATCGCAGCACGCCAGGCCTCCCTATCCATCACCAACTCCTGGAGTCTACCCAAATCCATGTCGATTGAGTCGGTGATGCAATCCAACCATCTCATCCTCTGTCGTCCCCTTCTCCTCCTGCCCTCAATCTTTCCCAGCATCAGAGTCTTTTCAAATGAGTCAGCTCTTTGCATCAGGTGGCCAAAATACTGGAGTTTCAGCTTCAACATCAGTCCTTCCAATGAACACCCAGGACTGATCTCCTTTAGGATGGACTGGTTGGATCTCCTTGCAGTCCAAGGGACTCTCAAGAGTCTTCTCCAACACCACAGTTCAAAAGCATCAATTCTTTGGCACTCAGGTTTATTCATAGTCCAAATCTCACATCCATACATGACCACTGAAAAAACCATAGCCTTTACTAGATGGACCTTTGTTGGCAAAGTAATGTCTCTATTTTTTAATATGCTGTCTAGGTTGATCATAACTTTCCTGCCAAAGAGTAAGTATCTTTTAATTTCATGGCTGCAATCACCATCTGCAGTGATTTTGGAGTCCGGAAAAATAAAGTCAGCCACTGTTTCCCCATCTACTTGCCATGAAGTGATGGGACTGGATGCCATGATCTTAGTTTTCTGAACGTTGAACTTTAAGCCAACTTTTTCACTCTCCTCTTTCACTTTCATCAAGAGGCTCTTTAGTTCTTCTTCACTTTCTGCCATAAGGGTGGTGTCATCTGCATATCTGAGGTTATTGATATTTCTCCTGGCAATCTTGATTTCAGCTTGTGCTTCTTCCAGTCCAGTGTTTCACATGATGTACTCTGCATAGAAGTTAAATAAGCAGGGTGACAATATACAGCCTTGACGTACTCCTTTTCCTATTTGGAACCAGTCTGTTCCATGTCCAGTTCTAACTGTTGCTTCCTGACCTGCATACAGGTTTCTCAAGAGGCAGGTCAGGTGGTCTGGTGTTCCCATATCTTTCAGAATTTTCCACAGTGTATTGTGATCCACACAGTCAAAGGTTTTGGCATAGTCAATAAAGCAGAAGTAGATGTTTCTCTGGAACTCTCTTGCTTTTTCAATGATCCAGAAGGTGTTGGCAATTTGATCTCTGGTTCCTCTGCCTTTTCTAAAACCAACTTGAACATCTGGAAGTTCACAGTTCATGTATTGCTGAAGCCTGGCTTGGGGAATTTTAAGCATCACTTTACTAGTGTGTGAGATGAGTGCAATTGTGCGGTAGTTAGAGTATTCTTTTCAGCCGATTCTTTTCAGCATTGCCTTTCAGCCGATTAACAATGTGATAGTTTCAGGTACACAGACAGGAAAGGGACTCAACCATACATACACCTGTACCCATTCTCCCCCCAAAACTCTCCCATCTAGGCTGCCACATAACGTTAAGCAGAGTTCCCTGTGGTATATAGTAGGTCCTTGTTGGTTATCCATTTTAAATAGAGCAGTATGTACATGTCCATCCCACATTCCCTACTATCCCTTCTCCTCATTTCTTGCCCCTCTCTCTGCAACCATAAGTTCATTCTTTAAGCTTATGAGTCTCTTTCTGATTTGCAAATAAGTTCATTTGAATCATTTCTTTTTAAATTCTGCTTATAAGGGATGTCAAACAGTATTTATCCATCTCTGTCTGACTGACTTCATTCAGTATGACAGTCTCTAGTCCTATCCATGTTGCTGCTACAGCATTATTTTTAATTGAGATGTATATATTTCTTGAACTTTTAAATGTAGGAACTCACATTCACCGATCACTCAAATCTTGTTTTTCAAAATACCATTATAAATTTTAAATAGCTGTTTCATAATTTTTTCATGCTCCTTATCAAGATTATACTTAACTACATGTTAAGTTTATTCAGTCTTTTTTAGAATAATATTTATATACTGAAAATGTTTAAATTTATTTCTCAAGACTCAACCTGTCCACTGAATTGCTGATTCATATTCACCGGTTTGTTGAACATTTTTACTTGTATATCAAATATTCATTTAAATTTAAAACAAGACCAAACCTGAGTTTTTTATTTTCTACAAAATAATGTCATCATCTTAGAAGACATTCCTTGACTAAGATGGATAAATATCCCTCCAAGCTTACAGGATCTTCTGCTTTTAACTTGTGCCTTATTATTCTGCTTTGAATTTTTTCTGAATAATATTTATTACCTGAAATTATATTGCATATTTACACATGCATAACTGTCTCCCCAAACACATCCTAGAATATACACTGCTCGAGAATAAGAACTTTGTGCTTTGTATTTCACCTCCAATAGAAGTTCTTTGAACATTGTGGCTACTATAAATATTTTTTAAGAAAAAGAGAAAGGAAACATATTTGCAATTATTTACATATTATCTCTTTTCATTTTTACAAATATCCACTTGGGTCAAAATGAATTATTGATTTTTTAAAGTATTTATTTTAAAATGTTTTCCTTTCTTCACTTTATTAATTATAAAAAATTTTTTCATTGTTGGTTTCTTTTTCCAAATATGTCATGATAACATTAGCTAATACTTGTTTAAATTCTAACTTTCTTTTTTAAAAATTTTGGAACATCTAGAATTGCCTCAAATTGTAATGATGATAAGCAGAGATCCTGATCTTTTCCCAGACTTCAGAGAAAATACCTTTTTAATTTACTAGTAATTTTCGTCTTAAGACAGTCTTAATCATTGTAAGAAAATACTCACAAATTTTTATGAAGAATTTTAATCATAGCAAATATTGTTTATTTTTCTCTTTAGCAGAAGACTTTTTTGTTATCTGTTACATAATCATAATTGCTCTCATTATACCTACTTTTGAGATGGTTTGTGTTAATAGATGTCCTAATTTGGAACCAGTCTAAAGATCTGAGATGAATCCCACTTTGTCATATATCATGTGTGTTTTGTCAATGCTTCATTATGAGAATTTTTAATACAAAAAATTGGAATAATTTATTTTTTGAGCTTGTGATCATTTATATAACATAGAGATTTTATTTTTCAATAGTACAAAATTCATTGCCTATAAAAGAATACTTAGCCCAGAATTTTTCTCAAATAACATCAATGCATCTTTCAGTATATTTCCCTGTCAATGATCTATTCTGGTGTTCTAAATCTTCTTGAGTTATTTTTAACAAATTATTTTGCCCATAAACTCATCCATTCTATCAATATTTTTAAAAATTAGTTTTACACAGTATTCTTTCAAAATTTAAAGTAGTGCTTCAGGTTTATTTTTTAAAATTTAATATTAGATGGTTGTACTTTATTTTTTGGATAGATATTTTTATTTTCTCCACAAGCAACTGATTCTTCATCAATCCTTTTTTTTTCTAGTTTGCCTTTTTATTTACTTATTTATTTTGTAGGCATATATGTATTTATATATACATTCATATATTGCTTGAGGTTATATAGCAATGTTATAAACAGCCCTGGAAAGAGGCTGAGTTTGAAATGTAGTACCTTTACTTAGCTACATGACCTTGTCTGGTTGTTTATCTTTCTAATATCACAGTCCTTTCATATGCATAACAGAAATAATAACATGGTTTTTTCTTATAAGTCTATTATGAGAAGTGTATTTCAAACCCAAGCAAGGACAATGCCAAAGAATGTTCAAACTATTGGACAATTGCACTCAGTTCACATGCTAGCAAGGTAATGCTCAAAATCCTTCAAGCTAGGCTTCAACAGTATGTGAATGGAGAATTTCTAGATGTACAAGTCGGATTTAGAAAAGGCAGAGGAACCAGAGATCAAATTGCCAACATTCTTTGGAGCACAGAAAAAGCAATGGACTCCAGAAAAACATCTACATTTGCTTCATTGACAACCCTAAAGCCTTTAACTGTGTGGATCATAACAAACTGTGAAAAATTCTTAAAGAGGCGGGAATACCAGACCACCTTACCTGCCTCCTAAGAAACCTGGATGAAGGTCAAGAAGCAACAAAACCAGACATGGAACAACAGACTGGTTCCAAATTGGAGAAGGAGTACGTCAAGGCTGTATATTGTCACCCTGCTTATTTAACTTATATGCAGTCTACATCATGCAAAATGTGGATTGGATGAAGCTCAAGATGGAATCAAGGTGGCCAGGAAAAATATCAACAACCTCAGATATGCAGATGACACCACCCTTACGGGAGAAAGTGAAGAACTAAGGAGCCTCTTGATCAAAGTGAAAGAGAAGAGTGAAAAAGGTGGCTTAAAACTCAACATTCAAAAAAGGAAGACTATGGCATGGGCTCCCGTCACTTCATGGCAAATAGAAGGGGAAGTGATGGAAAACAGTGACAGACTTTATTTTCTTGGGCTTCAAATTCACTGTGGACAGTGACTGCTGCCATGAAATTAAAAGACTCTTGTTCCTTGGAAGAAAAGCTATGAGAAAGCTAGACAGCATATTAAAAAGCAGAGACATCACTTTTCTGACAAAAGTCTGTATGGTCATCTGATACAAAGAGCCAAGTCATTGGAAAAGACCCTGATACTGGGAAAGACTGAAGGCAGAAAGAAAGGGGAAGACAGAGGATGAGATGGTTGGACAGCATCATGGACTAAAAGGACATGAGTTTCAGCAAACTCTGGGAGATGGTGAAGGACAAGGAAGCCTGATGTGCAGTAGCCCATGAGGTCCCAAAGAGTCAACACAACTGATGAACTGAACAACAACAACAATGGTTTTTCTAGTAATTGTGTATGGATGTGAGAGTTGGACCATAAGGAAAGCTGAGCACCAAAGAATTGATGCTTTTGAACTGTGGTGTTGGAGAAGACTCTTGAGAGTCCCTTGGACAGCAAGGAGAACAAACCAGTCTATCCTAAAGGAAATCAGTCCTGAATATTCATTGAAAGGACTGATGCTGAGGCTGAAGCACCAATAATTTGGCCACCTGATGTAAAGAGCTGACTCACTGGAAAAGACACTTTTGTGGGGAAAGATTGAAGGTAAGAAGAGAAGGGGATGACAGCGACTGAGATGGTTGGAAGGCATCACCAATTCAATGGACATGAGTTTGAGTAAACTCTGGGAGTCGATGGTGGACAGGGAGGGCTGGTGTGCTGCAGTCCTTGGGGTCACAAAGAGTCATATACGACTGAGCAACTGAACAACAAGACATGCAGGGCAACAGGAATATATTTGTTTTATTTAATAAATGATCAAAACTTGCAATCATATTTACCTTCCTTCTGTTTTTATTTCTGACTTTTAAATTTGAACACATTCCAATTTATATTCTTCCTATTTCTTCTTAGTTTATATCACCCTGTTGTCACTTTTTCTTTAAGGCCATTATCTCTGAGCCCCAGTTCCTTACTTGCAGGAAGAACTATAAGCACTCATTTCCTTGATTTACCACAGAATAGGGTATAGTAATATCTATTCTATTCATTTAGTATTGAAAAAATATGTGCAAGAGAGTTTATTATTTTCCTTTTAATAATAAAGACTTGCAATCCTTTAATAAATAGAAATAAAATATTTGGATCAATTGTTCTATTCAGTTTTACAATATTAGAATGACACCTAATTATGTAACATAGAAGTGCCCTAAATATAATTTTGTTTAAATAATGGACCATGATTTTCCCTACTGACAGGGTAAGAATACTACGTAACAGTGATACGGTTATGAGCAAAATGCAATTATTTTATAACATAGTTATTCAATTAAATAAAATTAAAGCTTTATAAGTTGAATTTTGGTGTAATTTCCTAGTGAGTAAATAATAGACATCTTGATGTTCTTTTAAGAAACTTCATCTCAAAATGTATTAAAAATACTGTAATATCTATGTCATGTTAATTACCCACATTAGAGCAAATGGTCATAAATTAGAGAAATGCTTTATGTAGTCACTAAATGTCTCTCAGGATAAGGTTCTATAATATTCCTAGGCCAGACTGATTCTTTGCATTTTACCCAAAATGTATACTGTACAAATCTTGTCACTTTTTTTCTTCCAAATAAAAAACTGGACTCAATACTTGCTGATGTATGTTTGGACAGCTATCTGTTTCTAATTTTTTTATTAATAGTAATACTGTATGTTCAATGTCTATATTTTGATTCAGTTAAACCTATTAGTACAGATGTCAACTAAAAATCTTAGATAATATTTTTCAACCATTTATTTATATGATTGTTGACCTAAGTGCCACTGAAATGCAAGTCAATAAAAACAGCTATAATAGATAAAACAAAAACAGTAGTTACAGATTAAACCCTTTGTGGATCATTGATGTTGGCTCACAGTTATGATGAAGTATTGATTCCTTACTACTGTAGCAGATAGAATCTGGAATATGTATTACTTAACTTCTAAAAATGCTTTTAGTTTTATGTATCTTTAAGATACATAAATGTAACAATTTTAAAGTTATAAACTCCAACTAATTTAAGTCCCTTTTTCTGTAGAAATACAGAACTACTCATATTGCTCAACAAAATATTATGCTACATTAATAGAATTCTCACATTAGCCTATTGAGTTTTTGGAAATCTTTCACAGAACAAAACAGCCTACAACTATAAAATATTTTATGTAAAAAATGAGGAAGAGTTCCAATTTTCTTTTTTTCTCCCAAATAGATAGTTTATTCAGTGATCAATGAATGAAACTATGATCCACATTAAAATTGTGTTTTTCTGGATGTCATTTTAAAAAAACTATCTGCATACCTGTTTCTATATTTTACATTTTTTAGTTGTTTTATAATTAAATTTATTTAGTTATTACCTATTATCTATATTGGTACTTTTCCTCTGTATTTACTATGAATATTTCAAATCATTCTATTTTATATTTTTTAATGTATATTTTTCTTGTATTTATTATTTGTGCTGTAATGTTATTTTTCTCCCTCAGTTCCTAGCACTAGGAAATTTGTGTTTTCCCCTCTCTGTTATTTTGTCATCATGTTGGCATATTTTTCTGCTTAATTTATTATTATTATTTTTTGGTTTCCTTAAACTTTTATTTATCTTCTATTATAGAAATTATCCCATTACACTATATTATTTCTGGTATACTCATATCTGTTTATTTTTTATTTTTTTAATGTTTATTTTATTTTATTTATTTTTTAATTTTTATCTTTACTTTATTTTACTTTACAATACTGTATTGGTTTTGCCATACATTGACATGAATCCACCATGGGTGTACTTGAGTTCCCAAACATGAACCTCCCTCCCACCTTCCTCCCCATACCATCTCTCTGAGTCATCCCAGTGCACCAGCCCCAAGCATCCTGTATCCTGCATCGAACATAGACTGGCGATTCATTTCTTACATTATAGTATACATGTTTCAATGCCATTCTCCCAAATCATCCCACCCTCTCCCTCTCCCTCAGAGTCCAAAAGTCTGCTCTACACATCTGTGTCTCTTTTGCTGTCTCGCATACAGGGTCATCATTGCCATCTTTCTAAATTCCATATATATGTGTTAGTATACTGTATTGGTGTTTTTCTTTCTGGCTTACTTCACTCTGTATAATCAGCTCCAGTTTCATCCACCTCATTAGAACTGATTCAAATGTATTCTTTTTAATGGCTGAGTAATACTCCATTGTGTATATGTACCACAGCTTTCTTATCCATTCATCTGCTGATGGACATCTAGGTTGTTTCCATGTCCTGGCTATTATAAACAGTGCTGTGATGAACATTGGGGTACATGTGTCTCTTTCAATTCTGGTTTCCTCAGTGTGTATGCCCAGCAGTGGGATTGCTGGGTCATAAGGCAGTTCTATTTGCAATTTTTTAAGGAATCTCCACACTGTTCTCCATAGTGGCTGTACTAGTTTGCATTCCCACCAACAGTGTAAGAAGATTCCCTTTTCTCCACACCCTCTCCAGCATTTATTGCTTGTAGACTTTTGGATCGCAGCCATTGTGACTGATGTGAAGTGGTACCTCATTGTGGTCTTGATTTGCATTTCTCTAATAATGAGTGATGTTGAGCATCTTTTCATGTGTTTGTTAGCCATCCGTATGTCTTCTTTGGAGAAATGTCTATTTAGTTCTTTGGCCCATTTTTTGATTGGGTCATTTATTTTTCTGGAATTGAGCTGCATGAGTTGCTTGTATATTTTTCAGATTAGTTTGTCAGTTGCTTCATTTGCTATTATTTTCCCCCATTCAGAAGGCTGTCTTTTCACCTTACTTATAGTTTCCTTTGTTGTGCAGAAGCTTTTAATAGATCCCATTTGTTTATTTTTGCTTTTATTTCCAGAATTCTGGGAGGTGGATCATAGAGGATCCTGCTGTGATTTATGTCAGAGAGTGTTTTGCCTATGTTCTCCTCTAGGAGTTTTATAGTTTCTGGTCTTATGTTTAGATCTTTAATCCATTTTGAGTTTATTTTTGTGTGTGGTGTTAGAAAGTGATCTAGTTTCATTCTTTTACAAGTGGTTGACCAGTTTTCCCAGCACCACTTTCTGCTTAATTTATATCCACATGTATTTCATCTAAACTAAGAGAACATCAAGGAATGATTTTTTCCCCCTCTTGGTTTTATTTTAATCTAGAATGGATTTTTCCTCTTTGACTACAGTCTTTTTTATTTTTTTCATGTATTGTACTATTTTTGGCTGCCTGCCATTTCACTGTTTCTCTTTTTCATGTTTAATGTGAACAGTTCTCTTGCATGAACATAGTACAAAGTTTCCTTCACTTCATGCCTATCTTGTCTATTTTATCTGAGAACTGCATTTATTTTCTTCATGTAAAGGTCTATTATTTTCATTTTTTTTTCTTTTTTTTTTTTTGCAGGTAGAGGATGGAGGGTTTAAGTGTCCAACTGAAGGGCTCAACTGTGATTGTGGGAGGCTGAGCTGAGCACTTCTGGTTCTGGTTATTGTATGATGGGCAAGGGGACTCCATGGGAGTTAGAAAATATGATTTCTTTTTCTCTTTTTGGCCACACTTCTAAACATTTTTGTATTAATATTCTGGGTAATTTTCAAAATCTAATTTGGCTCAAAGTAGTAATGCTTTATGGAAGAATATATTTTCATTTGACTTTAGTTTTTTAACCAGTCTTTGTTATCTTTATTTTTGAAAAAAATCATGTGACCACTAAAAGGGATTAAACAATATGCAAAAATAGTTTGGCATAACAACTAATTGGTCTGGTGAGAGAAAAACAGCATGGCTGTGCTAGGAGGCAGGAAAAATAACTACCATATTATGTTTAAAATGATATGCTCCTTGCAGCAGCTTCTTCTGACTGTGATATATATGTTCTTGAAGTAGTATTTGCCTGAACATTAACTTGAAAAATTAACATTACATTTCTTTTTAATTAAACTGAATTAAGTAGTAGTTAGCAATTGAGGATATATTTTAAAGAAATAAAAAAGTCAAAGGATTAGAATTTTTAACATATGATGAGTTTTTTCTAATGGATGAGATACATACCAAAGGGTATAGATAGATAATTTTAGAGAAAGGGAAAAAACAAAAGCCTACAAATTACAGGAGCTGACATTGGGCAGCTTTGGACTTATTAAAAATCAAAGACATATATGATATTCATCTATCAAGCTAGTAAAATAATGAACTCTTGATGAAAACTTAATATGGAATCTAGAAATATAGTAGATATGAACCTATCTGTAGGGCAGGAGTAGAGAACACAGACATAGAGAATGCATTTGTGGACACAGCGAGGAAAGGAGAGAGTGGAATAAATTAGAATAGCATTGACGTATACCTACGACCATGTGTACAGATGATTCATGTTGTTGTACAGCAGAAACCAACACTGTAAATCAATTATCCTCCAATTAAAAATAAATTTTAAAAAAGAGAAATAATAAAGAAGTTAGCTGAAAGAGACATTCCCAGCTACTGTAGGAAAGAAAAGGAAATTGTATAGAGTAGGAGAAATCTATTGGTAATATCTGGGGATGAAAATGGCAACCCACTCCAGTACTGTTTAGGAAATCCCATGGACAGGGAAGCCTGGTGGACTACAGTCCATAGGGTCTCAAGAGAGTTGGACATGACTTAGGAACTAAACAGCAACAGCAGCAAAGGTAGAATCAGCCATTACCACCTGCTGGACACCAAGGAAAGGCAGCAATGGACACAATTGTCCCTGAGGTCATGGGGCCTTCTACTGGGAAGACAGATAGTGAGGTTATTGTTAAAATAGAGGAAATACAGGTTGGATGGATGCAATCTAGTTTTCAAAAATGTTTATATATTTTCACATAGGAATTAAAATTATAGGAAGTTATCTTGGTATAAACTTACAAATAAATAAAGTTTTATGTATCAAGGACTTTCATTGCACAGTTATTTACAAAGTGAAAAATTATGCGCAATAAAAATGTCAATGTTTGGAAAAACTGCCAAAAAATTATCATAGAAATATACAAAGGAATAAGATGCAGTCATTAAAAATTATATGAAAAAGGAGCAAAATGGGATAATCTATATGCCAAAATGCCAATTTTAAGAAAAAGTAAAGGATTTCAAGCACAATGCTATTTTTAGCATTTAAACTACACATCAATGTACAAAATGACTGAGTAAATATAAAGAGGATGATGATATATCCCCAGTTCTATGTATTTATAGTACACATATTTCTTTTTTACAATCAAATTTGAATAAAATCCAACATAAAATTACTTTTGTTTTATTCTTATCATTTATTTAAATTTTATTTTGAAATATAGGCACGTTTGAGATTATGTATAATTTACGAGATATATAAACTGATACACAGTGGAACGAAGACCCCCTCACGTGACCATAGCATTCTACCCACTTAAGTTTCCTTTTGCATTGGAAGGGAACAATCTTCCTCCTCACCTACTACTTTGTATTTTTCCAGAGACATTCTTTGCATATATAAGCCTATGTCTCTAATATATGCGTATAATATGGACATACTGGTTACGTCTTTGAATCTATAGCTCTTGTTATAAGAGGGTGCAGTGTGGTGCAAGAAGTAGACAGGCAATCCGAACAGCTGAGTCAGTGCTACTACTAGGACATTCATGAGGGTTTCAGACTGTTCAGGCTTCAGATTTCTTAGGTGTAAATGAGGAAAACAGCCTCCCGCCTGCCAGTCTCCCAGGATAAACAGAGCTAATGAAGTAGGCACAGTGATTCAGGGCAGGGGCTCTTGAGCCATACAAACTTGGATCTGCTGGATCCTGCACATTTCCATATACTGTGTGGTTATTCAGGGTTAGTCAGACAGAGAAAGATAAATACCAAACACTTATATATGGAATGTGGCGGGGGAGGGTACCTCATAGATATAGAGAACAGATGGGTGGTTGCCAAAAGGCAAGGGGCTGAGGGGGCATGTTGGTTAAATGGGTGAAAATCAATAAATAATGGGATGGTGATCATCAGTTAAAAATACTGCATTGCATATGTGAAAGTTGCTAAAAGAGGAAATCTTACCAGTTACCATCACAAGAAAATTAGTTCTGTAATTATGAATGACTGTTGTTGTTCAGTCAAAAAGTTGTGTCCGACTTTCTTGCAACCCCATGGACTATAGCCTGCCATGCTCCTCTGTTCATGGGATTTCCCAGGCAAGAATACTAGAATGGGAAGCCACTGCCTTTTCCAGAGGATGTTCTCGACCTAGGGATCAAACCCACATCTCTTGTCTCCTGCAGTGGAAGGCAGGTTCTTTACCACTGAGCCACCAGGGAAGCCCAACTATGAATTATAACAAATAGTAATTAGATTTACTGCATGATGATTTTGCAATACATATAAATATTGAATCATTATGTTTTATATGTAAAACTCATATAATTTTATATGTCAAATATACCTCATAAAACTAGCAAATAAGTTTGCTGATCTGACATAACAACTGTTTAAACCTCCCTGAAATAAAAGTAAATTAACACACACACACAGTTTCCTACTTTTTTTCTAGTCAGTACATTTTCTATATTATTTCTCAAATATTTCACTTTTCTGACTCCATATTTCTTACTTCCTTCCAGAAATATTTCTAACGTTGTTAGATCTATCCCACACATCACTTAGGTTTTTCTTCTTTCAGTTCGTTTTTTCTCTTTGTGTCTCATTTGGATAGCCATGATTACTATATGTTTGAGTTCACTAGTTTATTTTCCTTCTGAAATACCTACTTTGGTATTAATTTACTAAAGCATACTTTTATTTCCTATATTTACTTTTCAATATATATATTTTTCATATCTCTTATTTATATTTTCATTAAGTTCACATTTTCCTTTAAAGCCTTAAAATGGTTCTTTTAAAATTCTTATCTAACAATTCATTTTGTCATCTCAAGATTTGCTATTATTGACTACTTTTGAAAAAAACTTAGTAGTAACTTTTCCATTTCTTTGGATAACAAAAAATTATTGCCTGGATTCTGGACATTGTGAAATTCCATTGTTGACTGATAAATAGTGTTGTGTTTCTTTAAAGGGTTTTGGATGAGTTATGAAGACAAAAACTACTTAAACATACTTTCTAAGTGTATATGTGTGTTTTAATTTGAAAATGAGCTTGAGTAGTCTTTATTCTAAGGTTAGTTTGGCCCCACAGCTAAAACATGATCCACCTGACCATTTCCATTTAATGCCTGAGGTGTGCATCAAACTATCTCTATTCAATTAATAGCAGGTAAAAAAAATGATTCCCAGCTATATGTGAGTTTTTGCAAAGGTTCAGTTTTGATTTCCTGGGAATTGTACTTTCTTTTGCAGTAGCTCCTTTTCAAACTTCCAAGAGTTTTATCCTAGGCTTGTACAGATTGGTATTCCAGGACTCAACCAAAGACTTATGGAAACCTTCATACAAAGAACTGGAGCTCTTTCTGTCTTTTGCTTCTCTTACTTCTGGTAGTAACCGCATGCTTTTCAGCCATCTTGGAATCCTAAACATTGATTACCACTTCATTCATGGGCAAGTTCTACTCAGTTCAGTTCAGTTGCTCAGTTGTGTCTGACTCTTTGCGACCCCATGAACTGCAGCACGCCAGGCCTCCCTGTCCATCACCCACTCCTGGAGTTTACCCAAACTCATGTCCATTGAGTCGGTGATGCCATCCAGCCATCTCATCCTCTATCATCCCGTTCTCCTCCTGCCCTCAATCTTTCCCAGCATCAGGGTCTTTTCAAATGAGTCAACTCTTTGCATCAGGTGGCCAAAATACTGGAGTTTCAGCTTCAACATCAGTCCTTCCAATGAACACCCAGGACTGATCTCCTTTAGGATGGACTGGTTGGATCTCCTTGCAGTCCAAGGGACTCTCAAGAGTCTTCTCCAACACCACAGTTCAAAAGCATCAATTCTTCTGTGCTCAGCTTTTGTTATAGTCTTAACTGTTATATCCATACATGACTACTGGAAAAACCATAGCCTTGACTAGACGGACCTTTGTTGACAAAGTGTCTCTTGCCTAGATTTAAATCCTGTCTTTGCCAGCCAATAGATGTACAACCTGAGATAAACTAACTTTCTGCCTCTGTTTCTTCATCTTTAAAGCAGGGACAAATAATTGTACTCACTTTACAAGATTATTGTGATGATCAAATGAGTTAATCCTTGAAAATTTCTTAGAAGATATTTGTCCTATTGCAGTCTTGTGGGAGATGATAACTGATACTTCAATGGTGAGCAAATGCGGACACTGCCACTGCCAACATGGAGCACAGAGACTAGTGTGAAAAATGTTACAGTGAAATCTTCACCTGTGAAAAATGTAACAGTGAGGTATAGCATGCTACTAGTGATCACTGTAGGAAAGACTTCCTTAAAGAACTGGTATTTGAACTGAAGTCTGGTACAACAAATAACTCTGATTCTTCCATTCTTTAAAACAGTATGTTACAAACACTTTGATTTTCAGTTCTGTATTGGATGTCAGTGGGTTATTCCCTGTAGCTTGGATTTAGATGCAGTTTACTAAAATATAAAATAGTTCTTCTTGAAATGTTTTATATTTCATCAACAGTTTGGTTGCATCAAGAACAAAATGTCTACATTCAAAAGATAGTCAATGCCTCTTTTTTATCTCTAAAATATCAATTTGGCAGCTAAATTTTATACCTTCAAACCTATTGATATTTGCTTTCCTATAGGTAGTTTTAAAAACTTCTGGTGAGGACAATTTAATATTCATCCTTGCACTCTGCAAAATGTTGATAATAGTTGGTACTTGTTTCTGATGACAATATAAACATTGAATTGGTGACTATCCAGGGAAAATTTATTCATTATCTTCATTTCTTAGATATTTGACAAAGTAATTAAAAGATTGCTTAGGAAAGGAATTAAGAAAATATGGGAAGGCATATTACTGGTTAGTTTGGAGCTCAAATGCCTTGAAAATCCCATGGACAGAGGAGCTTGGTGCAGGCTACTATCCATGGGATCACAAAGAGTCAGGCACGACTGAGCAACTTCACTTTCTTTTCTTTCTTTGGAGCTCAAAAGGGGTAAAAATCCCATGGACTTTTAGAAGAGTGAAAAACGTATATAATGTATTACTCAGTATATATATAATATATAATTCATAATATATAACTTATGAATTTCTTTTTCTTTTTTTTAATTTTTATTTTTACTTTATTTTGCTTTACAATACTGTATTGGTTTTGCCATAAATTGACCTGAATCAGCCACAGGTGTACATGAGTTCCCAATCCTGAACCCCCCTCCCACCTCCCACCCCATATTCTCTCTCTGGATCATCCCCGTGCACCAGCCCCAAGCATCCTGTATCCTGCATCGAACATAGACTGGCGATTCCTTTCTTACCTGATAGTATACATGTTTCAATGCCATTCTCCCAAATCATCCCACCCTCTCCCTCTCCCACAGAGTCCAAAAGTCAATTCTATACATCTGTGTCTCTTTTGCTGTCTCACATATCAATGGAACAAAATAGAAAGCCCAGAGATAAATCCACACACTTATGGACACCTTATCTTCAACAAAGGAGGCAAGAATATACAATGGATTAAAGACAATCTCTTTAACAAGTGGTGCTGGGAAAACTGGTCAACCACTTGGAAAAGAATGAAACTAGATCACTTTCTAACACCATACACAAAAATAAACTCAAAATAGATTAAAGATCTAAATGTAAGGCCAGAAACTATAAAACTCCTAGAGGAGAACACAGGCAAAACACTCTCCGACATAAGTCACAGTAGGATCCTCTATAATCCACCTCCCAGAATTCTGGAAATAAAAGCAAAAATAAACAAATGGGATCTAATTAAAATTAAAAGCTTCTGCACAACAAAGGAAACTATAAGCAAGGTGAAAAGATAGCCTTCTGAATGGGAGAAAATAATAGCAAATGAAGCAACTGACAAACAACTAATCTCAAAAATATACAAGCAATTATGCAGCTCAAGTCCAGAAAAATAAACGACCCAATCAAAAAATGGGCCAAAGAACTAAACAGACATTTCTCCAAAGAAGACATACGGATGGCTAAGAAACACATGAAAAGATGCTCAACATCACTTATGAATTTCTTTAAGAAAGGTTTATGTAACTTTAAAAATGACTTTTATTTTATTATATTAGGTTCTAAGTAAATGTCTTCTGAGTTCTCCAACAAGGGGTACCCAGGTAAGTTATTTTTTAATGTATACAGAACATTTACTTTCAAATTTTACTCATGACTTTTAGCTTCTATATCTTTTTAAAAGTGTACATTTCTACCAATGTCACAAAGATATTATTCTATAATTTCCTCTAGAGTTTTCATAAAGTCACATATCACCTTAGGGTCTTCAGTCCTTATCTGGACTTGTTGACTTTTAGAGTACAATAAGAATCTGTTTTTACTTCATTGTTCTCTGCATAACTAAATATGCACAAGTAACTACTTCCTCAATCTTCAATGCCGGCTCTATTGTGCTTTTTCCATAAATGTTCTTTTGATTCTATTGGTCATTTGCTTACCCTTGTGCTAATGCTTTCCTGAAACAATTATAATCACATTTTAAAGTCAACATCAAAGTAGGAAAATAAACCAGTAATTCAAAATTGCCTTAATTACGTTTTATTTTATAGCCTCAATATATTTCATTTTAAAATCAACTTGGAGTGTGTGTGCGTGTATAATTTTATATTATAATGATAAGACTGATATATTTACAGTCTTAGTCCTTATGTTCTTTAATGTGGTATATCTGTTTCCTTTTTCAGGTCTTACTGCCCTCAAAAAGGCTTCGGAGTATTTTCATGAACGTCTTGCCCATTTATGTTAGATTTATTCCTAGGTATAATATTTGCTTTTATGATGAATAAGCTGTTTCTCCAATATATCATACTTTCTAATTAGATTCTAGTGGTATATAGAACTGATTTTCAAGACCTTGTAACTCTTAGTACATTCATACGGTTTCTAATTTTGTCTATCTGATTTTTCTGTATTTTATTACTTTGAATAGAACTATTTGATTATTTGACTTTTCTATATAGAAAAATTTTATTTGATTATGTGTATAGAAAATCAACTCATATACAAAAAACACGTCTCTACCTTTCTAATAATTATGCTTTTTCCTCCATTATATTATTTATTCATGATATATTAATATATATGTCAATAGACCTTCTGACTGGATAAGTGAGTGCCTCCAGGTTTTTTTAACATAGGGGAGGAGGCCGAGGGATAGTCTCAAAGACTCTACTTCCTACTAATATGGTGATTTGGGAATCTATTTTTATTTGAATGGGGTTGGGAAGTGGATGTTATCAGGGCCAGACAGAGCTCGCTACTTTCATTGGGTGTAGTGTTGGGTGGTCATTTACCATTTTCCTCTTCTCTAGGAAATTCCTATTACCCTAAAGACTTATCTCACCTGCTAACTGTTTCACCCACACATTCACCCACTCCCATTGCTTGGGGTCAACCTTGTCCGATAACTGATTACCAGGAAGTATAAAGGGCCAAACCTCTTGCTTTGATTCGTGCCACACTTTCCTAGGGGTTTCAAGTTTGAATTCCCTGGTTTCAAATAAGGGCTGCCCTGGTGGCTCAGTGATAAAGAATCTGCCTGAGAACACAGGAGCTGCAGGAGACTCAAGTTCGATCCCTGGGTGGGGAAGTTCCCCTGGAGGAGGAAACGGCAACCCACTCCAGCATTCTTGCCTGGAGAATCCCATGGACAGAGGAGCCTGGTGGGCTACCGTCTGTGGGGTCAGAAAGAGTCAGACACGGACCAAGCATGACCATGATGATGTTGAGTTGAGACCACATCCTTGCTTTTATTTTGACCAAATTTTGGTGCTTTCAACTCATTTCATATAACCTCGAGAAAGTTCCTTGACTACTCAATACTTTTTCCTTTTTTTTTTTTAACAAATTACGTTATTGCTATATAATTTGCAAGATAATATACAGAATAGAGGAAACGTATGAAAAGTACAAATGTGGAGATAGCAATTGTACATGACAAGCACTCAATGTATTTCCTTTCTTTCTCCTCCCCCTCCTACTCCCTCCTTATTTCCTTCCCTTCTTCTTTCTTTCAATGATCCCTTAGACCATTTGACGATATTTGGCCATGGAGTTCGTGTAACTAACATGCCGTGAGACAACTGTATGTGTAATATAAACAAGTATCTATCACTTTGATGGAAGTTGTCTACTTGAGAAATACTTATCCCTGGATTATAAAGAAAAGACATGGAGGCTAAATAATAAAGCCGTAGGGGAACCAAGATGCATAAAGCCCAGAATTTTAAATAAATAAGGCTTATTGAACATTAAAAACAAATACGTTGGTTTTTCCATGGAGAATACTATATCGTTGATTGCACTGAAGATAAATACTAACAACACAAATAAGATGCAAATACATATTCTTAGTATGCAAAACATGGATTTTATGTGGCTTACAGCTTTGATGTTGTAATGCTAGTGTTCACTGACATTTAATTTTTGGTATAATATTGTCCCAACTGGTGTCTGCCTTTTTACACTATATAATTCAGGCTATTGTCAAAGTGACTTTGAGAAGCCTTAAGGGGCGTTCATTAAATTTATAGCATTTATAAAAAGTCAAGCCTGGTGAATACATAATAAGTATAACTTATTCTTAAGTTTTCTTAGACAAAATAATTTTGCAACACTTGCTAAAACTTTCTTTACTCTCTCCCTCTATGCATATTTACCCAGAAAGGATTTTGGTCCCCTTCCTTTGCTTTCCCTAAGAGAACTCCTTAACAATTATTCTTTTTAATATATTAATACTACTGATGAAAATTTAGTTTACTAATTAAAAAACAAATTTTAAAATAAATTACTTTAAAGATCTAGGGAAGTTTACTAGTTAAAGGGAACAGCTGCTTACCAGATAACTCATTTCATTTCCTACTCAATTTATCTCTTTATATCTGTTTCATTATATATTTATAAGTGAGATCCGCCACAGGAAGGAAAATGTACATTCTGACTCAACAACTATTAAAATAAATTCCACTAAACAAAATGGAACTAAACAAAGATATTATACTTACAGAGGAATATAATTAAGCATAAAAGTTAAGACTGAATCATGCATTATAGTAATTTAACAAGTTTGGCATAAGGAAACTTAAAATTGATATTTCCCTGTTATCAAAGGTGAGATGTACATTTCAAAGGTGTCCTTGAGTCCAAGAAAACAGATTAAGATACTTTAGACCTATATTAATGTAAGAAGTAGCTATGCTGTTATATTGATTTGGGGTTTAATGTCTTTATTTTATCATTAGTAGGGTTGACTAAAATCTTGCTTGTTGAGTATATGTTCCTTTTTAAAATTCTATATTTTAAATTACATTATAATTTTTAAAAATCTTTTAAAAATATCTCCATTAGCTGAATTTCATCAGTCAACTTGATTCATGGTGCCCAGTTGTTGGATCAAACATCAGACTAGATATTGCTGTGAAGTTATTTTTTAGATGTAATTAAATTTTTAGATGTAATATTTACCATGTAATTGTAATTCTTTACCTGCCTCCTGAGAAATCTGTGTGCAGGTCAGGAAGTAACAGAACTGGACATGGAACAATGTACTGGTTCCAAACAGGAAAAGGAGTATGTCAAGGCTGTATACTGTCACCCTGCTTATTTAACTTATATGCAGAGTACATCATGCGAAATGCCAGACTGGTTGAAGCAAAAGCTGGTATCAAGTTTGCCAGGAGAAATATTCAATAACGTCAGATATGCAGATTATACCACCCTTATGGCAGACAGTGAAGAACTATTAAAGAGTCTCTTGATGAAAGTGAAAGAGGAGAGTGAAAAAGTTGGCTTAAAACTCAACATTCAAAAAACAAAAAGGATGGTATCTGGTCTCATCACTTCATGGTAAATAGATGGGGAAACAATAGAAAGTGATAGTCTTTACTTTCTTGGGCTCTAAAAATCACTGCAGATAGTGACCATGGCCATGAAACTGAAAGACACCTACTCCTTGGAAGAAAAGCTATGACCAACCTAGACAGCATATTAAAAAGCAGAGACATTACTTTGCCGACAAAGGTCCGTCTAGTCAAGGCTATGGTTTTTCCAGTAGTCATGTATGGATGTGAGAGTTGGACCATAAAGGAAGCTGAGCACCACTGAATTGATGCTTTTGAACTGCGATTTTGGAGAAGACTCTTGAAAGTCCACTGGACTGCAAGGAGATCAAACCAGTCAATCCTAAAGCAAGTGAAAGTGAAAGTCGCTCAGTCATGTCCGACTCCTTGTGACCCCATGGACTATACAGTCCATGGAATTCTCCAGGCCAGAAAACTGGAGTGGGTTGCTGTTTCCTCTCCAGGGGATCTTCCCAGGTCTCCTGCATTGTGGTCAGATTCTTTACCACCTGAGCCACCAGGGAAAGCCCATCCTAAAGGAAATTAGTCCTGAATATTCACTGGAAAGACTGATGCTAAAGCTGAAGCTGCAATACTTTTGGCCACCTGATGTGAAGAACTGACTCACTGGAAAAGAGCCTGATGCTGGGAAAGATCGAAGGCAGGAGGAGAAGGAGATGACGGGGGATGAGATGGTTGGATGGCATCACTGACTCAATGGACATGAGTTTGAGCAAGCTCTGGGAATTTGTGATGGATAGAGAGGCTTTGTGTGCTGCAATCCATGGGGTCACAAAGTGTTGGACACGACTGAGTGACTGAACTGAGCTAAACTGAACATTTAAAGAACATTTCTGAGTCATGAAGATTATGCTCTACAAAGTAGGTGGGCTTCATCAGCCAGCTCTCTTAAAGAAGCTGAGGTTTCCTAAAGAAGAACAATTGTACCTCAAAACTGCAACACAGAAATCTTGCTATGGTTTTGTCTGCACATTTCAGACTTGAGATGCAGTACCAATTCTCCCCTGAGCGTCCAGCCTGCCAGCCTTTTCTGCAGTTTTCATACTTGCCAGCCTCAACAACTGCATAAGTCAGTTCCTTTAAATTGCTCTAAAGAATATATATACTCTATCCATTTTAATAAGGAGAAGGCAATGGCACCCCATTCCAGTACTCTTGCCTGGAAAATCCCATGGACGGAGGAGCCTGGTGGGCTACAGTCCATGGGGTCACTAAGAGTCGGAGACGACTGAGTGACTTCACTTTGACTTTTCACTTATCATGCATTGGAGAAGGAAATGGCAACCCACTCCAGTAATTCTTGCCTGGAGAATCCCAGGGACGGGGGAGCCTGGTGGGCTGCCATCTATGGGGTCACACAGAGTCGGACATGACTGAAGCGACTTAGCAGCAGCAGCATACATTTTAATAAAGCATTCTATTTCTTGTGGATTTGTCTCTGTAAAGCTCTTCCCCATACAAATCATATCTATCTTCCCACGTATATTTTTCTAATTGCAGTTTTGTAACCTCTAGCATCATAATTCATGTGGTATACAGTGTGAGATTAAAAGTTACACTTCTCAGAGTTTATCAATTGTTTGAGTACCAATTTTTAAAAAAAGACAGTTTACTGATTTGAAATGTCTGCTTTAGAAGGAAATGGCACCCAACTCCAGTACTCTTGCCTAGAAAATCCCACGGATGGAGGAGCCTGGTAGTCTGTGGTCCATGGGGTTGCTAAGAGTGTGACACAACTAAGCAACTTCACTTTCATGCATTGGAGAAGGAAATGGCAACCCACTCCAGTGTTCTTGCCTGGAGAATCCCAGGGGTGGGGGAGCCTGGTGGGCTGCCGTCTCTGGGGTCGCACAGAGTCGGACATGACTGAAGTGACTTAGCAGTAGCAGCAGTTAAGATTATCAGATTTAATGAGAAAGTCAAAATATAGAATACTCTATTACATTTGAATTTTATGTAAAAATGAGTATGTTTTGAACAAATGTCCCTTTCAATATATTATTTGTGTTTTTGAAATTGAGATTTAGTTGGATATTCTGTATTTTATCTGGCAACCCTAATTTCAAACATTATTCCATTTCTTCTGTAATTTCTATGCCTTCAAATAAATCTTGAATCATAAGGATAAAGACTTCTGATGAAGGAAATACAGTAGAAGGCATCAGGGATTAAGAGGACCTAAGTCTTAGACATAGTATTTCAGTCTCATCTAGACTAAGTCACATGAGCTATATATTCTTACGGCTATTTTTAAAAAGACTAAGATAGCTTCTAGTATTTGGAACTAAAAACATTTAAACTGACAACGGAGAGATTGTTTTCTTGTAACTGAAATTAATGTGCATTTTAGCTTCTCTGAGAATTTGTTGTTGAATTAGTTTATAAAATAATCACTTTAATATTCCTTTGACATAAATCAAAATTTGAATATATATTTGGATTTAAATTAAGCACAGATTGTTAGTGTAAAATCTGGTATCAGAGAAAACAAGGGAGTAGAATCTTTAATATAACAATAAGCTTATAAATAATGCTGTGATGAATATAGGGGTATATATATCTTTTTAAATTAGTTGTTTAAAAAGATATATGTAATACACAAAGGAAAAGAGTCTCTGCCTTCCTAGGGAGGTATTAGTGCTGTTTTATTTATACTTATGTTCCTAGCTTCGATCAGCAAAAACAAACAATCATAAAACACTTGGACGGGTGGCAATGGGCAATCTAGAGAATACTTTTCAGTGGTTTGTCTGACTTCTCTTTGCTTATCCAGAAATTATGGCAATTAACTTTCTCCTCTACAGACTTTCCAAAACACATTAGTTATCCATTCTACAGTGGGAAGGGTAAATGGGAAAATCTTCTTGTAATTGCACAAAAAAGTTTACAGTTCATTGAAAAGTGCCTATCTGAATAGTCTACTGTCAGAAGTTCCTAAGAAAAATAAAAGTAAATAATTCAAATAGCTGTTTTAACACAGTGTAAGAAAACTGCACTAACAGCAGTATCTCTGAACAAAATGAGAAATAAAAAGATATGTTTAACTGAATTATGTACTTGTTAAAATTAGAGGCTTTTTTATATTTTTTGTTTGCTTTCAAACAGATTATCAGTAGTAGTTTGTGGAAAATATTCAATAATAATATGGCAACATCCAATCAATGATCCTATTTAGAATTCAAGATTATTTTGGAATATCCAAGGAATCAACTTATAGAAAATACACAGAGAAATGATATCCCAACAAGCTGGGTCTTGCATTAATACCTGTATTTTTCTACTAAATATAGTGGGTGATTACTTTATTTAAAAATAATAACCTACTAATTTTAAGTTAAAGTTGTTTTTTTCCAGACATCCTAATATGTCATTAAAATAGTACTTCATAGAATTTTAAGTTTGAAAAGGTATGATTAGTTTTTTTTGTCATGATGATAGCAAAAAAAAAAAAAGCTTGACTAGCTAAAGACTATGAGTAATGACAATTTGACATAGTAGGATTAAATTAAAATATATTTAATACCTGATTTTTAATTCCATCTTAACAAAACTACTGGTATTTGGTATTAATTTGCACTCACCTTTGATTTCAGGAAGTACTTTTCAAACTCTCATCTAAGGTAACCCTGGCAATCCTGTATACACTTCCGTGAAGTTTTCAGTCTGTTCAATTACCACTGTCAAACACTGGATTATTTCTTTGGCCTGAGAAAAGCACCTTATGGGGCCACTAAAACTATTTCCTGTAATCTGCAAAGCATGGTGAAGCACTGCCTCCATTTTCAATGCAACAAACAAAAACTAAAGACAATATGCTAAGTATTCTTACTGTTTGTGGGAAAAAAGGTTAATACCAATGGAAGGCAATAGGAATGATATTTATTAATGTGAAAGGATTCTAAAAGGTTTTTTTTTCACTTGAATGCTCAAGTTATTTTATTTTATTCCCTGTAGTTTGCTATTTAAGATGATTCATAGATTTAGTGGTCATTTGATTGACATATGTGAAAGATTATTCCATTAGGCAAGCTAATTCTTCTTAGTCAAATATATTTTTAAAAATCTATTCTCCTCTACTGCATTGTAAATGGCAAACTAAATTGACAAAAAAATTATGTGCACGTCAAAGTTGGTCTCTCGATGCTTGACAGAAACACACAGGCTGACAGATTATCAAAAGTCTTACTCAAAATCTCATTTCTAATTTTTAATTACTCATGAAGACCCAAGTACGAGGATATGTCTTCTATTAATTTAATCTTTCCCTTTTTGAAAAGATTTTATAATAAAATATAAAATCAAACCAAATTAAATTATATCTGTCTCCAGAAGATACTTGTCATTAATAGAACTAATTTCTCTATTCATTGCTGGAATGTCTGGATAAATTATGAATTGAACATAATTTATCGGAATGTTACTTTTTTTTTTTTTCCAGAAATGAGACAAAGAGAACTATAATGCATTCCCTTTCCATTATACCATTTTCTTTAGGCACTTGTCACATGATGAGCTCCTACAAGGAAATAATTATCTTTCTTCTAAGGAAAAAAATGAGGCAAGTCACTATTTCATTACCTATATTTCAAAAAGCTAAATGATTTAAAATGTCTGCCCTGGGAGATCACTGTATTTGCTTGTCTGTGCTTTCACAAGCACTATTATCGTTTGCTATAATTCACTTTTGAAATGCCAAAAATGAGCTAGAGTAATGTTTACCAGATTTGACCTCGTTCATTTTATTGGTTAAAATAAATCCACTGGATATGTGCAAAGGAGAGGAAGGTGCCTGTTCAGAAAAATAACAAAATAAGTAGTATAAATAAGAGATTTATGTGTACAATTAACACTACTTATTTGTATGACTTTGAAAAGCTAAAAATGTTATGCTTATCTATGGTAGACACTAAATAAACATACAAACACCAACAACAGAAATATTTGTGCAATGATGGTAAGTTAACACAAGATCTGTTTGAACATGAGAGTTAATTCATCATGACCTAATAGACACGGAGCAAAGCAAAATCAGTCTCAACCTCCTATCTGGAATTGTGACCATGGGAAAGTTACCCATACACTCATACCCTCAGTGTCATGAATTCTGTGCCCTAGTATCCATATCTCTTGTTTTGTGATTAATTTTTTCCCCAGAACCTAAGAAAATTGTCCAGCAATTAATCTTAGCTGCTAGTCCTTTCTTGGATTTACTTGCCCAAGTCCACACTCTTCCCCTGAAGCAGACCACCACAGAGCAATGAAGCATAATGTCTGGCAGATTCCTTTGGGTTATGAAACACACTTTATACCAAGGAAAATAAATTTTAACCAAACAGGATGATATGAGTGTTGTCAATATTGGATAGAATCTAGAGCCTGGAAGGTCCATGTTAAGGTCCAAGTGACCCATCTCTTGGGTCAGATGAACTAAGCTATTAGATCCATCAATAGCAAGAAAGGATATGTGTGGCATTTCTGGCAAGTCCCAAAAGGACAACCACAGTGCAGACTCCCGAGATTCTGGAGCAAGGCCATGCCACCTTCAAGAGAATAGTATATACCAACTAACAAAGAAAGTAGTCAAAGCTTGGTTCCCAGATGTGTTGATTCATTGTATCCCTGGTTGCAGACAGTCTAGAGAGACAATGCGGAAGAAGAAACCCTCTTACTCATAGAATTTTCGGTGGTGCATAAGTTATTGGTTTTGTCTAAAAAGAGAAGCACCCTTAGGCTAAAACTATATATTGACTCATGTAGTGATGAGAAGTTAGGGTATTTGATCAGAACAAGATGGAATACTCAGGAAAAATGCGCTGATGGACCTATGGGATATTGGCTGCCCTTAGAAGAAGTGGCGGAGAAGGCAATGGCAACCCACCCCAGTACTCTTGCCTGGAAAACCCCATGGGCAGAGGAGCCTGGTTGGCTGCAGTCCATGGGAGCCTGGTTGGCTGCAGTCCATGGGGTCACTATGAGTCGGACACAACTGAGCAACTTCACTTTGACTTTTCACTTTCATGCATTGGAGAAGGAAATGGCAACCCACTCCAGTGTTCTTGCCTGGAGAATCGCAGGGACGGGGGAGCCTGGTGGGCTGCCGTCTATGGGGTTGCACAGAGTCGGACACAACTGAAGCGACTTAGCAGCAGCAGCAGAAGTGGTATGACCTTAAGAAAGTGAAGAGGCTGTCCAAGGTAAGAGTTAATCTGGGATAAAGTTGACAATTGAAATCTCTCAGCTGGCAACCTTCTCAAGAACTAGGGAATTATGTTTTTCAACCTTTAAAGGGGTTGAATGTCACAGAATAGCATTCCATGCATGACTTGAACTTAAGTTCTACAATTTACCATCCTTTCCTACCCTGTTCATTCATTCATTACAACTTTATCAGTTTTAATTATTCTTAGTTGCTTGATGTATTCTCCAGATAAGTAATAAAAACCTAAACAATTTTTGTCACAAAGCCACTCATGAAGTAAGGATGTGCACACAATTCAAACTATGAATGAGGTTTTTGTTTGATAGAAATTGAGTTATTGATATTTAAAACTTATAAGTTATATAAATTCACTTTAGTTTATATTATTTTCATAAAATAAATAAATGCTTCTGAAGATATTTAATGGCAAGCATCCCTCTTCCATTTTGATGAAAAATAACTGACATAAATCACTCTATAAGCTTAAGATGTAAGTGTGATGGTTTGATTTACATATATTAATAGCATGCAATGGTAACTATAAAAGGTTTAGTTAACATTGATCATCTCCTATAGATGCATTGAAAAGAAAGAAAAAAATTTCTTCTTGTAATGAGAACTCTTGGATTTATTCACATAACAGCTTTCCTACATATGATAGAGTATTGTTAACTATAGTCATCATGTCACATATTATATCATCAGTACTTAATTATCTCATGAATGGGAGTTTGCACCTTTTTGAGCACTTTCCTCCAATTTTCCCTTGTCCTCACCTTTGGCAACCACAAATCTGATCTCTTTCCCCTTTTCTTTTCTACCAACACTTGGATTTGGTGCTTTTTGTTTGCTTTCGAATATTCCACATATTAGTGAGATCATGCAGTATTTGTCTTTCTATGTGCAAGTTATTTTACTCAGCATTATGCCTTTAAGGTTTATCCATATTGTTGAAGATGGTAGAATTTCCTTGTTTTCATAGCTGAATAATATTCCACTGTGTGTATATATATACACACACATGTGCACAAATATGTCACAATTTCTTTATCCATTCATTCTTTGATAGACACTTAGATTGGTTTTACGTCTTGGATGTTGTAAACAATGCTGTTATGAGGGTGCAGATATCATTTCAAGTTAGTGTTTTTCTTTCCTTTAAATACATTCCCAGATGGAATTACTGGGTCATATGGTAGTTCCAGTCTTAATTTTTTAAGAATCCTAGATAGTATTTTCCATAGTGGCTGTACCAATTTACAATCCCACCAAAAGTGAATCAGGGTTTCCTTTTTTCTATAGCCACACAGAATTTTCCATCTCTTGTCTTTCTGATGATGAAAATTCTAACAGGCATGAAGTGATATCTTATTGTGATTTTAATGTGCATTGCACTAAAGCTAGTGATGCTGAAAATCTTCTCATGTATGTGTTGGCCATATGTATATCTTCAGTGGAAAAATATCTATTTAGATTCTTTGACAATTTTAAAATTAGATTATTATTATTATTGCTATTGAGTTTTAAGAGTTCTTTCTATATTTTGGATATTAACCCCTTATCAGATATATGGTTTGCAAATTTTTTTCCTCTTCTGTAGATCTTCTTGGTTTCAGGACTAACATTTACATTTTTAATTTACTTTGAGTTAATTTTTGTGAGTGATATAATAGAAAACTTTTACTTTAAAATTTAGAACCAAAAAACAAAGGCTATGTTTTGATACATTTTAAATTCCCTGTATGAAATTTTGATTGCACCCTCTCTGTGAAAGCAATTTGGTTCATCTGGAAATAAATCTTGTAAGAAATTTCCTGTGCACTCATGAAGGTCAGTTCAAGTTATGGGTCAGGATTTGGGATTTTTGGTCCAAACATTCCTAAGGCCACTTCCTATAATATGTTCAAACCAAGGTTGAGGTCAGCATGCAGTTTGTAAAAATAGCAAGAGATACTCAATTTTCCACTTGATAAATTAAAAATATATATCAAATTGAAGAAATCAATCATAGTCTATTATGAAGGAGCCAGACTGATTTTTCTTAAACAAATCAAGAAATTTTTTGTCAGAAATGTTAAAACAAATTTAAAAAATAGATTAAACATAGGCCAGCATGATAATATGGAAAATAATATAGAAAAGATAGAAGGCTTTACTTTAAATGTCTGTTCTGTGCCATGCCAATTTTGTTCTTAATAAATCTTTAACTTCTTCAAGCCTCCCTCATTAAAACCTAAAACGACATTAATATGTCCACAAACTAGCTCTTTGACCATGAGCAAATCTTTGAAAAGTTCTTAATTTGTGAAATCAAAAAAACTGACTGGTCTTTCAGTCCAGTGTTTTAGAAACCCAGTATTTGTCTTTCCTAATTATAGGCTTGATTTAAAGATCAGAAGAGCAATGACTTTAAAGTGATTTATAAATAATAAAAACTATGCAAAGTTGTTAATAAGCGTGTGAACTGTTTTTTCTACAAATAATCAGAATTAAACATATAATCCAATTATATATAAAATCACTACTATACAAATTATGAATCACAATATTCTTAAAAACTATTCATGCTTTATGGGCACTATTCCTGACAGTGAAGGTTCTTTCTTCCTTCAGCTCATATATATTTCTCAGAAACCCCTACACAATGTGGAATTGCCAATAAGAATCTAAAATTTCTCACTAATTATTTAAAAACTGGTATGGTCACCTTAATTTCTTTTCTTAATAATTTATATGAATTTTAGATTTATTTGTGAATACTCAACAAGACTGATTTATATGAAAAACTTTTTCTCAACTAAAAGACTTCAATCAAAGAAATTAAGAATTCACCTCAATAAATGTATGATTATTTATTACTTTAAACTTTCCATAATTTTTTTTCAGTACTGTTGGTCACTATTCTCTTTTGATGGACTTTGCTTGCCTATTCTTCTGATTTTCTCTATAACTATAAAGAGACAAAGAGAAATTGTAAATGGATATTATAGCAACTTCCTCTTAGAAGCATGTATCTCATGAGAGAATAAGAAAAAGACAGTTTAAAACCAAAATAATGTCTGATGATGACATGACAGTCATCAGTGACTACTGAGGCCTCTCGCCCTCATATTCTATATATCCATCAGCAAGGCAGACAATTGCTGACCAGACTGAAAGAAGAAATGAGTATAATTCAAATCAGAGACAATTAAAAGAAAAAGATTTTATTAAAACAAGATCCAGATAGAATGTCTGGCTGTCAAATTTATTGATGCCTCACTCAAACTTAGTAAAATTCTCTTTTATTCTTCTAAATTTGTAAGGAATTTAGTTTTAGGAAGAAGACAATATATGTTCATGAAAAAGTATTATAATAAAGTGAATGCAAGCTTTCAAATGTTAACTACTAAGTTTAATACATTCAAAATGCCTTCTGTCCTATGTTAGTTGATGATTTTTATGAATCTAAGATGGCAGGGTTTATATCTCCTAATTTCCTGTAACTTGTCATGTTTTCAGTAATTTACAAAATTCTACACCCTAGAACTACCAGAAATAAATCAAGTAAATAATTTCTCCTGATACTGAAATACTAACCTTGCAGATGTTATGAGGATTCCAGAGGTGCTATATTCTGAATAATATATTAAAGCAGAATTCATCTTTCTTAACTATAAATCATTTCAGTATCACATGTGATACAGGGGAAATAAAGATACAAATTTGTATCTTTTCAGTAGTTTCCACATAAGTGATCCTTTCAAAATTTTAAGTCTAACAGGAGACAAAGGCCGAGGCTTACAAGAAACACAAAATTCTATACTCCTATATCAAGTTTAGAAGGACCGAAAGCAATTGTTGTTAGAGAGGCTGAAAGGAGGGTCAAGGGAAACTGACCCCTCAAAGAAAAGTGGTAAAGAAATTCCTTTGAGTATTGGTGGGGTGTGTGGGGGAGAACTCTCTCTTATAACTTATAAGAAATTCTGGCTCTCAAGTGGGTTTGCACTGGAATTCATAATCCACCCCACCAAAAAAGTAGGGTAAGTTGAGAATTAAATTTTCCCTGGGATGGTAATGCAACGTATTGCACATCTAACACAAAAAAGCAAATACTCTCTAGACTAGAGGAATCCATTTAAACTATATTTCATAAAACATGTGTTGAAATAAAGATTACAAAATGCATGTAAAAACAAATCAAAATGAGTGAAACTAGAAAAAAGATACTGCAGATGGATACTAGAATCATATGATTGAAAATATAAAATAAGTATTTTAGAATGTTTAATGAATATTAGTGGATATTTACAGTACAATGAGACCAGAAATGATAAACCTGCTTGTGTATATTAGAAACTAATGAAAAATAATTTTTAAAGCTTCTAAAATTGAAAAATATGTATCATTTCCTAAAGAAATTCTAGGGGCTAATTAAGCAGTAGATTAAGCACAGTTAAAAAAAATAACAAATGAGTGAGGGAGAAAGTATGTTACCTAAAGAAATAACAGAATGTAGCAAAGGAAGATAATTATGTGAAACATGGATGAGGCACAAATAGCCACAGGAAATAGATAAAGTCTAATTAAAAATTAGAGGATGTATTTGAAGAGATATTAGCTTAGAATGTTTGAAAATTTGAAAAAAAAAATCCACAACTGTTGGATCCAGAAAACTAAAAATCTCCAAAGAGATAAATAGAAAGAAGTCAGTACTTGGAGGCATTGCAGTAAAGGTGTCAAATGCAAAATACTAGAGGAAAGTTTCTATAATAAATCAAAGAGAAAGCAGATTACCAGGCAGACAGCTGATTTCTTAGCAGTATAAGTTAATCCATTAAAACAGCAATATCTTCAGCCACTTAGATATAAATTAACAGTCAAGTTAATATTAAACACTGGTTGAACTCTTCCAGTATCAGGGGAATATGAAATACATTCTAAGCAAAGGCCAAAGTATTTATAAAGGGAACTTATAACAATAGATGTCAGGAAGAAGCAAAGTGAGCTGAAACGATGGCAGAGAAAATAAGGAATAATCAGTCAAGAAAGTAACAAACACTGATTGCATCATACAATGTTACTCATAGAGTAACTATATTTATCCTACAATATAGAGTTTCAATATTACTAGAGATAAGGAAGGTTGTTATTAATAAATATTCTAATTATCAGAAATATGTAGGAATTCTAAACTTGCATGCACCTAAAGATATAATTTCAAAGTGGAAAAGAAACATCACCAAAGGGAGGAGATTTTAATGAACAATTTACAGTAATTAAAAACCAAGTACAAAAAAAAGGGTCAGTAAAGAAACTGATTTTTTGAGGAACATCTATGGGAGTGTATGAAATATTAATTACATTCCCATTTTGAAGAATATACATTCCTTTCATTTACATATTAGCAAAACCAAGAAGGAGGTCATAATTCACACATTGGTAAATATCAAATAATTAATCTCATAAGAAAATATTTTCTGGTGAAACTGAAATTATATATAAACATAACGAAATATCAAAAAAGTAACAAAAGCCCCCACAACTAGACACTGGGAAATTACACAAAAATGTGACATTAAGCTCATTGGTGAAAGAAGAAAATGCTTGAAATTCAAAAATACCAAATTATCATTTGAGCTGAATGATAATTATAATGCTTCTATAAGCTTAATACGTGGGATACAGAGAAGACGCTATTTAAAGGGGAATTTGTAACTTAAAGTATTACATTATTTTAGGAAAGAAAGAAGAGTAAATACGGGGAAGTTAAATGCCTAAATTAGGAAGTAAGCCAAACAGGGAAAAAAGTCCACATGAGAGCAGAAGAAATGAAAAGAATAAAAATTTTAAAAATAAAAATATAATAAAATGAAAGCTTGAGATAAAACCATATCTAGACAATCAACCAAGCCCAAAATTAGCTTACTGATGAGAATAATAACACTGAAAAATTTCTTTGGCAAGAATGATCCCAGCTGAGAAAGAAAGAGCGAGGGAAATGGAACAAATATCAAGAAAGAGAGATATAACAACACATGCAGAAGTGTAGAATAAAAACTGCATATTTGGACAACATCATGGCAATAAGTCTTAGAGTTATATGAAATAGATAAATTATAGAACAAATTTAAAAATAACTTTTAATTTCAAAATTAGCTTAACAAACAGATAATTCAAACAATCTTATATCTAGTAAAATATTTAGTAACATGTTAGACACCTAACAAAGGAAAGTATCAGGCCAAGGAAATTTTCTGCTTAACACTCATGGACCAGGGGTTTGAAACAGTACACAGACTTTTCCAGAAAACAGGAAAGGAGGAGAAATGTTTTATGCCTCTTGTATACTATGATACCCAACTCAGAAAACTGTAACCTAAGAATGAAGATTACAGGTTTACACCCCTCAACATAAAAAGTCCAAAACAACATTAAAAAAATCAAATCTAGCAAAATGCAAATTGTGTTTATCCAGAAATGCAAAGGTAATTTAGTCCAAGGAAATCTATTAATATAATTCACTAAACTACTTTAATGGAAGTAAATTATATGGTTGTATCAATAGACATACAGAAAGCAATAATAAAATCCAACCCCATTAATAATAAAAACATACAATAAACCAGGAGTAGAAATTAACGTTTGACTTAATAAAAGATGCTTATAAAAACTCTAAGCCGAGTGGTGAAATAACAAAATCAATTCTGTTTAAAATCTTGATCATTACAAAAGTATTCTTTTTAGCACTTTAAACATTTTGGTCAGTACAATGAGACAAGGGAAATATTTTTTCAATTAGAAAAGAAAAAAATATTATTTGCACATCTTCAAATTATGCAAACACAATCCCATGAATTATCAGAAATAATAGTTTATCAATCTGCAAGACATAAAAATCTATTTCTATATGCCAGCACTAAATCAATTAAAAAATCTATTTGAATCAGTTCCAATGAGATGGATGAAACTGGAGCCAATTATACAGAGTGAAGTAAGCCAGAAAGAAAAACACCAATACAGTATACTAACACATATATATGGAATTTAGAAAGATGGCAATGATGACCCTGTATGCAGGACAGCAAAAAAGACACAGATGTGTATAATGGACTTTTGGACTCAGTGGGAGAGGGAGAGGGTGAGATGACTTGGGAGAATGGTATTGAAACATGTATAATATCATGTAAGAAACGAATTGCCAGTCTATGTACGATGCAGGATATGGCATGCTTGGGGCTGGTACGCGGGGATGACCCAGAGAGATGTTATGGGGAGGGGGGTGGGAGGGGGGTTCAGGTTTGGGAACGCATGTACACCCGTGGTGGATTCATGTCAATGTATGGCAAAACCAATACAGAATTGTAAAGTAAAATAAAAAATAAATAAAATTAAAAAAAATCTAACATAAAATATGCTATTTTCATTAGCAACAACAAAAAAATGACAGGGATACATGGACAAAAGTTAAAAATCCTCTCATGGAAAATGTTATAATGTTTTGTTAAAAGACTTTATAATATCACTGTAAATTGAGAAATATTCCAAATTTATGAAAAGAAATTTCCATATTAATGATCTTAGTTACAATTATTTTGAACATGAAAGAATGCTATCTGAAGCAGCCTTGCAACAGGATGTTTCATGGAAATTTATAAGATATTTATATGAAAGACAAAACATGCTAGGGATCATGGATATGGGCTGCCCAATAAGGTAGCTGACAACTATGGCAAATTAAAAGTTCGGTTACTCACTCACATAGACACATTTCAAGTGCTCACGAGTCATGTATAGCTAGAGGTCAGTGCATTGCACAGTGCAGATACAGAACAGCTCCATCATCATAGAAAGATCTATTTCATCACACCAATCTAGATAATTCATAGCAAAGATTAAAGAAGATGGATTACCTGACCAAAGTTCAATAGTTGTTTCAAATTTTTATTAAGATGGTTTTCTCTTAGTTCAACATGAGCACAATAAATTAATGGAATAAAATTGCTACAGTGCCCTGAAGCAGTCCAATACTTTTTTGGGGGTTTGATATTTGAAATTATTAGCATTTGTCATATAGATTAACGGTTCGATAAATGCATCTGGGAAAAAAAATCATATAGCAAAAGGTAAAATCAGATCTCTTCCTCATACCATACACACACACACAAAAAATTCCAGATGGATTAAAAACTTAAATTTTGATAATTTAGGGAAGAATATTAAAGAATAAACGTAGGACTTCAAGAAAAACATTTCTTAAACACTGAAAAATAAATATAGGAAGGGAGAAATTGATCATTAAATCACTGTAAAATTAAAAATTTCTGTTCATAAGCTTCACAGACTCAGAGAAAATATTTGTGCATTTATAGTAAAAACATATTTGTTGCACTTGCAGTAAAAATCTGATATATTTAATGAATGCACCAAAAGGTAAAAAGATAATAAGCCCAATAGAAAAATGAACAAAAAATGAAGAGAACATTAGAAGTAATGTCCAATAAAAATAAGAAAACATGTACAATAATTTGTCATTATTAAAAACAATACTAGTTAAAACAACCATTTTAAAGTGATAATTTGAGTTCTTGATTAATTGCTATCCCAAAGATTAAATTAGCAAAAGATGCACTAAATCTCTATGGAGAAAAGTTTGCTGAAAGATTTTAAAATATCTAAATAAATGGAGATATAATATCTATGCAATAGATAGCACATATAATTGCTGCATAATAAAAATTGCTAGCAAGAGTAGGAATCATTGGAATACACATGTCTAACAGGAGTGTAAATTACTATTACTGTGATTTTTCATCTGCTACTCTGTATCCATTCTCCACTTTTCCTCCATCCTTCGCTGAAGGCCAAAAGGGTGATTTTAATTTCTACATTGACTGTGTTTCTTGCTTTTTGCTTCTAGAGGGTTTGATCAATGGGAGAGACCAGCAGATCAGATGTGGAGGAAGTGGAATCAAGAGTTTTGATTTCCCTGGCTTCCTTCCTTAGAGGCCTCAGTGTCAGGCTGTGTCTGAGTAAGCCCACTGATGCTCTCCTGTAGCTGCAGTCTCTCGGTTTTTACAGCAGCTCATTCTCCTGACCCTTTCCTTCTGGTCCAGACAACTCCCAGAGGCTCTTAGTCCCAGGGTGCTCTGCCCTGCTCTTTTCTCTGCCTATAATTTTAAAAATACTCATTTATTAACTTAATATTTCTTAAGTTCTTTTCAATTATCCCTATCTGTAACAGTCTTTTCCTGCTGCATTAATACATTTTTTTTTTTCAAAATCTTTTGGCATTACTCTTTTTTTTTTAATTTATTTTTTTTACTTTACAATTCTGTATTGGTTTTGGCATACATTGACATGAATCCACCACGGGTGTACATGCGTTCCCAAACATGAACCCCCCTCCCACCCTGCTCCCCACAACATCTCTCTGGGTCATCCCCGGGTACCAGCCCCAAGCGTGCCATATCCTGCATCGGACATAGACTGGCAATTCGATTCTTACATGATATTATACATGTTTCAATGCCATTCTCCCAAATCATCTCAGCCTCTCCCTCTCCCACTGAGTCCAAAAGTCCGCTATACACATCTGTGTCTTTTTTGCTGTCCTGCATACAGAGTCATCATTGCCATCTTTCTAAATTCCATATATATGTGTTAGTATACTGTATTGGTGTTTTTCTTTCTGGCTTACTTCACTCTGTATAATCGGCTCCAGTTTCATCCATCTCATCGGAACTGATTCAAATGTATTCTTTTTAACAGATGAGCAATACTCCATTGTGTATATGTACCACAAGATTTGTATGGAAATACAAAAAACCACGAACAGCCAAAGCAATCTTGAGAAAGAAGAATGGAACTGGAGGAATCAACTTGCCTGACTTCAGGCTCTACTACAAAGCCACAGTCATCAAGACAGTATGGTATTGGCACAAAGACAGAAATATAGATCAATGGAACAAAATAGAAAGCCCAGAGATAAATCCACATACCTATGGACACCTTATCTTTGACAAAGGAGGCAAGAATATACAATGGAGTAAAGACAATCTCTTTAACAAGTGGTGCTGGGAAAACTGGTCAACCACTTGTAAAAGAATGAAACTAGATCACTTTCTAACACCGCACACAAAGATAAACTCAAAATGGATTAAAGATCTAAATGTAAGACCAGAAACTATAAAACTCCTAGAGGAGAACATAGGCAAAACACTCTCTGACATAAACCACAGCAGGGTCCTCTATGATCCACCTCCCAGAATTCTGGAAATAAAAGCAAAAATAAACAAATGGGACCTAATTAAAATTAAAAGCTTCTGCACAACAAAGGAAAATATAAGCAAAGTGAAAAGACAGCCTTCCGAATGGGAGAAAATAATAGCAAATGAAGCAACTGACAAACAACTAATCTCAAAAATATACAAGCAACTCCTGCAGCTCAATTCCAGAAAAATAAACGACCCAATCAAAAAATGGGCCAAAGAACTAAGTAGACATTTCTCCAAAGAAGACATACGGATAGCTAACAAACACATGAAAAGATGCTCAACATCACTCATTATTAGAGAAATGCAAATCAAAACCACAATGAGGTTGGCATTACTCTTGCCTGGAATTTTCCATGGACGGAGGAGCCTGGTAGGCTGCAGTCCATGGGGTCGCTAAGAGTCGGGCACGACTGAGCGACTTCACTTTGACTTTTCACTTTTATGCATTGGAGAAGGAAATGGCAACCAACTCCAGTGTTCTTGCCTGGAGAATCCCAGGGACGGCGGAGCCTGGTGGGCTGCCGTCTATGGGGTCGCACAGAGTCGGACACGACTGAAGCGACTTAGCAGCAGCAGCAGCAGCAGCAGCAGAATCATTAGGATGTTTATTCCTGAAGATGGCACAATTCATTCCTGGACATCATCTGGGCATATGATACCATGAATGGGTTATGGATGCACCTGAGAGCTCCACTTAGGTGGGGAAACAGGGCTGAGAGCAGCCAGAGCCCCTAGGCTAGGCTAGTCACCCTCTCTTGTGAGTGGGTCTGTTTTTCCAGTATGATAAATGGATATTTGTGTTTTATTCCATGGAAATGGGGAGGTGGGATAATTTCCCTAGAGAAACTCTTATATGTGGCAAAAGTGATTGATATGAGAATGTTCTCAGCCACATTGTTTATAAGGACAACACATTTCAAATAACCTAAGTATCTATGAACTGAGTTATCAAAGTGTCATGACCATATAATCAAATGCTTTACAACAGTAATAATGAATAGCATGGATGATATATAGAATGGGCCTCTAGCATATTGCATGAATCAAAATGGATAAATCTTACGCATTTTTGAGCAAAAAAGGTTTTTAAAATATAAAGTAATTTTGTTAGTATTAGTTGCTCAATCATGTTAGACTCTTTGCAACCCCATGGACTATAGCTTGCCAATCTCCTCTGTCTGTGGAATTTTCCAGACAAGAATACTGGGAGTGGGTAGCCATTCCCTTCACCAGGGAATCTTCCCAACCCAGGGATTGAAACTGGGCCTCCTGCAATGCAGGCAGAGTCCTTATCATCTGAGCCACTTCTACTGGTATACAATTCAAACACAGGTGTGTGAAAGTATACATAAAATGGATAAATTATAAAGAAAAGAAAAAGAACAATGGATACACAATTCAGGATAAGGACAGATTACCATTAGGTCATGTGAGAGGATTATTAGAGACACAAGGGGGCTTCAGATTATGGGGGAAAAAATCTATTTTTTAAGCTGGGGGGTGGTTGCATGGGTGTCCATTTTATTTATCAAGCACAGCATTAACAGAGGAGATTCTTATTTTACATATGACTTGTCTTATTACAAAGCATACATGTATATGTCTTGAACATAAAAGACTTTATTAAGCTCTGTATGGTAGAGCTCTGGAGGGAGTCAATACATGCAGTTTAGAAGCAAAAATAATAATAGAAGTTTTATACACACTTTGTTTTTGAACAGAAATAACCCTAAAGGAATATAAAATTCTGGACAAAATCAAGTACTAAAATCATATATTGATTCATATTTTACCCTTTGCACTTTCTAGTACTGTTCAAAATGTAATTGGCATAATTAATGAGCAGTCTGATAGGAGAAGCAGTTCAGCAGTAAAAGGAAATGGTTTCATGTACTCCCTCCTCACAGCTTCTGAAAGCTCTATAAAAGTACTGCTTGCAGAAAAGAGAGGAGAGAATGAATGACCCCTGGTCTTACTTAATGCTTGCACTTGATTGCTCTATGAAAATTAGGCCCTTGAGGAAGGCTTAAGGCAGCCATAAAATTGTAACCAAGCCTAAGGAATACTAAAATTAACACATAATCCATTCCAGAAGCATAATTAAATTAGTGATAAACCAGAGCTATGAAAATCTGTACTAGAAGTGGCTTCCAAAGGCTGATTAAAAGAAATGCTATGGATGTTCTCTTACTCCAAAATATTACTAGCTTAGGTTTCTCACCTCTGTCATAGGACAGAGCAGTTTGACACCTTAAGGTGCGAAAGTGCTCATCCAGCTAATGCCTGCTCTCTGGGGATGAAAGACTTGGGAAGACATAGAGAAGACCGGTGGTGGCAACTACAGCTGCCATGTCTTTAGGAAGGAAGCTGTACTCACGTATCTTGTCTTCTCCCTGGGTAACCTCAAACGTTAAAGAATTTGCCTGGAATGCAGGAGACCTGAGTTTAATCCCTAGGTTGGGAAGACCCCTGGAGGAGAGCACAGCAACCCACTCTGGTATTCCTGCCTGGAGAATCCCATGGACAGAGGAGCCTGGTGGGCTACAGTCCATGGGGTCGCAAAGAGTTGGACACAACTGAGCGACTAACACTACTACTATCTTGTCTACTAAACTTCAGTTGATATACATTTTCTGAGGTAAAGTTGATTTTCCCCTCTCCACTTTTATGGAAGTTAAATTTTAAAGAATCTGTTATTATCAATGAGTATCATTTTAGCAATGCTTCTTTTTGAAAAATAATCACTCCTATTTTTTTATATTTAGACTGTGCCTCTTCCTAGTTGTGGGACTTTTGACAATGTTTGACCTCTTTAATTTCTTTATCTGAGAAATAATAAAGTCTAATGTACAAGAATTTTATGGTGGCAAGGAACAAGAAACCATTCAGTCTTTCTCAAAATGTGTGGGCAGATTGAGAGGACTGAGAAGAGAGACATTATCATAAAGCTACAAATAACATGCAATTCAATGAATATTTAAAGGTACTCAGACAACCTAAGTGTCTATAGACAGACGAATAAATAAATAAAATGTGTGTATACACACAAAGACACACACTGCAGAATATTGTTCAGCCTTAGAGAA
Organism: Oryx dammah; assembly: GCF_014754425.2. Lineage (NCBI taxonomy): Eukaryota > Metazoa > Chordata > Mammalia > Artiodactyla > Bovidae > Oryx > Oryx dammah. The sequence goes on from NW_024070191.1 coordinate 17,226,150, forward strand.
TAAGGAAATCTTGGCACTTGCAACAGTATGGATGGATCTTGAGGGCATTACACTAAGTAAAATAAGTAAGGCAGAAAAAGAAAATACTGTATGGTTTCACTAATATGTAGAATCTTAAAAACGTCTGAAATAATAGAATCAGAGAATAGAAAACTGGTTGCCAGGGAGCTCAGGGGTGGAGCGGATAGGGAAATGTTAGTAAAAAGATACTAATGTCTGGTTATAAGGTCTGAGGATCAAATATATAATATGGTAACTATAATTATAACACTGTATTGTATAATTAAAATTTGGTGAGAGAGTGGATGTATTATTTAACTAAGTGGGGGAATATTTTCACAATATATACATATATCAAATCATCACCTTGTACACTTTAAATATCTTACAACTTTATTTGCCAATTATATCATGGTTATTTAAATAAAACTAAATAAAAGTATCCAGGGTGGTAGGAAATCAGATGCCACCTCGGACATCTGCAGTAAAAGTTAATGAGTCTTAATTCTAAGCAATTTACCTTGTGTGTGACTCAGCTTGTTTCCATATCTGCACACTTATTCTAATGATAGATCCTCTCGAGACCCAATTCCAAATTCCTAGGAGGAAAGTGTCCCCTTCATGGATTATAGCCTTGTCATGCTAAAGGGGCTTGCGCAACTCAATGATACGCAAGCTGGGTTTAATAAAGGCAGAGGAGCCAGAGATCAAATTGCCAACATTCGCTGGATCATCGAAGAAACAAGAGAATTCCAGAAAAACATCTATTTCTGCTTCAGTGACTACGCTAAAGCCTTTGACTGTATGCATCACAACAAACTGGAAAATTCTTAAACAGATGGAAAATTCTTAATACCAGACCATCTCACCTGTCTCTTGAGAAACCTGTATGTGGGTCAAGAAGCAACAGTTAGAATTGGACATGGAACAACTTAGTGGTTCACAACTGGGGAAGGCGTATGACAAGGCTGTGTATGGTCACCTTGCTTGTTTAACTTATATGCAGAGTCCATCATGCGAAATGCCAGACTGGATAAATCATAAGCTAGAATCAAGACTGCTGAGAGAAATATCAATAACCTCAGATACGCAGACGATACTACCCTACTGGCAGAAAGCAAAGAGGAACTAAAGAGCTTCTTGATGAAAGTGAAAGAGAAGAGTGAAAAAGCTGGCTTAAAACTCAGCGTTCAACCAACTAAGATCATGGCATCTGGTCCCATCACTTTAAGGCAATTAGATGGGGAAAAAGTGGAACCAGTGACATTTTATTTTCTTGGGCTCCACAATCATTTAGGACAGTGACTATAGCCAAGAAATTAAAAGACACTCGCTCCTTGGAAGGAAAGCTATGGCAAAGCTAGAGATCTTATTTAAAAGGAAAGACATTACTTTGCTGACAAAGGTCTGTATAATCAAAGGTATGGTTTTTCCAGTAGTCATGTATGGATGTGACAATTGGACCATAAGGAAGGCAAAGCACTGAAGAATTGATGCTTTTGAACTGTGATGCTGGAGAAGACTCCTGAGAGTCCCTTGACTGCAAGGAGATCACACCAGTGATCTGAAAGGAAATCAAGCCTGAATATTCATTGGGGCCCGGGGGGGGGGGGTGGCGGGTCATGCTGAAGCTGAAGTTCCTATACTTTAGTCGGGTGTGAAGAGCCAACTCATTGGAAAAGACCCTGATGCTGGGAAGGCTGGAGGCAAAAGGAGAAGCATGCGGCAGAGGATGAGATGGTTAGATGGCATCACCAACTCAATATACATGAGTTTGAGCAAACTCCACCAGATAGTGAAGAACAGGGGAGCCTGGCATGCTGCAGTCTGTGGGGTTGCAAAGAGGTGGACACAAGTTAGCAACCAAACAGCAACAACAATGGAGGAAAGGGTAATCGGTTCAGTTGAGCAAAGAAACCAGGAACTTGGGATCATTTACATCTACTTGACCTCTGGAAGTTTAAGCCTAACGATGGGAGGGAATTTATCAGCATAGTAGTGAGCAAGTCATGGTTTTGGAAACCCCAGCTGGGAGTTTGGGCTATGACCTTGGAGGTGTAGCACTGCTCAGAAAATGTTTCTCTCATTTACGTGTTACAGTTCACTTAGTAAACTGCACATTTTCTCAATAGATACTTATTGCTTTCTGTGTTCAGTAGAAAGAATCATACTGAGATGCATTTATTGAAGTCCCAGACCACAACCTGGCCATGAACCTGATAACCTCCAGTTTGGGCTCCTCTATGGACTGGTAATATTGTTATTGTCTTCCTAATACTTAGAAAGCATGAAACTGCCTCATGCAGTATTATGATATAAGATGCATTTAAAAATACAAAGCAATATTCAAGGTTAGGAGTTACTATTATTCATTATGTATGCTATGGGAAAATATATTTCTATAAAATATAGAAATAAAAATTCCTGGCCCTGAGGAAGTAAGTCATGAGGTTGGACTAGAAACCTTGTGTTCAGACTCTTGTCCAGTGACTTCCTTCTAAACCATGCATCCTCAGGATAGTTAAAAAAGCAGTAAAATAGTTAAATAAGACTATTTTGTGTGATAAAGAAGATATGTGATATGCAGAGAAGAAAGCAGGACTTAAAAAAAATCTTAAACCACCTTCTAATCAAATTATGTATTGATTAAACATTGAAAACTGTTTTTAAAATTGATACATAAAAATAACAGAATTCAAAGCAGTTTAGCACTATACACCTAAGGGTTTTGAATCATTATTGTTTTCAAGTATGTATTTTCAAGTTTTATTAACAGGTTGCCAAACAATTATCTGTCATTTTTTTATAACAAAAAATCCGACTCTTTGCAACCACGTGGACTGCAGCACACCGTCCTCCCTGTCCATCACAACTCCCGGAGCTTACTCAAACTCATGTCCACCGAGTCCGTGAGGCCATCCAACCATCTCATCCTCTGTTGGCTCCTTCTCTTCCTGCCTTCAATCTTTCCCAGCGTCAGGCTCTTTTCTAGTGACTCAGTTCTTTGCATCAGGTGGCCAAAGTACTGGAGTTTCAGCATCAGTCCTTCTAATGAATATTCAGGAATGATTTTCTTTAGAATACTGGTTGGATCTCCTTGCAGTCCAAGGGACTCTCAAGAGTCTTCTCCAACACCACAGGTTCAAAAGCGTCAATTTTTCAGTGCTCAGCTTTCTTTATAGTCAACTCTCACATCCATACATGACTATTGGAAAAACCATAGCTTTAACTAGATGCACCTTTGTTAGCAAAGTAATATCTCTGTTTTTTTAACATACTGTCTAGGTTGGTCATACCTTTCCTTCCAAGGGGCAAGCATCTTTTAATTTCATGGCTGCAGTCATCATCTGCAGTGATTTTGGAGCCCAAGAAAATAAAGTCTCTCACTGTTTCCATTGTTTCCCATCTATTTACCATGAAGTGATAGGACCGGATGCCATGATCTTAGCTTTCCAAATATTGAATTTTAAGCCACCATTTTCACTTACTCTTTTACTTTCATCAAGAGACTCTTTAGTTCTTCTTCGCTTTCTACCAGTAGGGTGGTGCCATCTGCATATCTGAGGCTATTGATATTTCTCCCGGCAATCTTGATTCCAGCTTATGCTTCATCCAGCCAGCATTTCACATGATGTACTCTGCATATAAGTTAAATAAACAGGGTGACAATACACAGCCTTGACATACTCCTTTCCTGATTTGGAACCAGTCTGTTGCTTCTTGACCTGCATACAGATTTCTCAGGAGGCAGGTAGGGTTGTCTGGTATTCCCATCTCTTCCAGAACTTTCCACAGTTTGCTGTGATCCACATAGTCAACGCTTTTGTCATAGTCAACAAAGCAGAAATAGATGTTTTTCTGGAGCTCTCTTGCTTTTTTGATGATCCAACAGATGTTGGCAATTTGGTCTCTGGTTCCTCTGTCTTTTCTAAATCCACCTTGAACATGTGGAAGTTCACAGTTCAGGTACTGTTGAAGCCTGGCTTGAAGAATTTTGAGCATTACTTTGCTAGCACGTGAGATCAGTGCAGTATTAGCAGAAAATTGCTCATGAAAAAAACTTTATACAGAAAACTGGTTTTGCAATGGCTCAAAATGAAATACAATGTATTCTTTTTTTATTACTTAGAAAAACTGACAATTAATTGTTTAAAAAATAAATCAAAAGAAGAAGATGACAGGAACACACAGGTAGACCAGTAAAATCAGCTAAGTAAATCAGCAGCATATCTAGGTTAAACAGTTTTAGACTTCTTAGCAAAAGATTACAAACTGGCACTACTTCTCCTTTCTCCCTTCTCCTATGCTTTCATAATTGAAAAAGATGCAGAATGTTTTATACTCACTCTTGCTTCACCGAAATCAAGTATAGCACCTATCACAGAGATGAGCACAATTAAATTACAAAGAAGCAGATAATAAATAACGAGTTACAAAGGTCATTTATCTTGTCTTCCTTACCAGAAAAGTCTAGGCCTAGAGTTTTCCATGTGGGAAGGTTTTTGAACTAAGAATTTCATTGTTTCAATAGATTTAAGATCATTCATCTATTACGACATAAGTAGGTTTTGGCAGTTTGTATCTTATCTTTCAAAGAATCAAAGCTACTTTCTTCCCCAGGTTCTTTTAGTAAGCATTTTTGAAGCCCTTTCATTTTGTGCATATATATTAAATTATTAAATCTTCTTTATGAATTGACTCCTTTCTCATGTCCATCATTCTTCTTGAAAAGCATATTTAATCTGCAGTCTACATTTTTATATGTATAAACATAACCATTACAGCTCCCTTATAATTAAAGTTTGCATTATTTATTTTCCCATTTTTTTAGCTTTTACCTATTTTGTTGTTATTCAGTCGTTCAGTCATGTCAAACTCTTTGCAACCCCATGTACTGCAACACACCAGGCTTCCCTGTCCTTCACCATCTATTGAAGCTTGCGCAAACTCATGTCCACTGAATCAGTGATGCCATCCTACCATCTCATCCTGTATCGTCCCCTTCTCTTGCTTTCAATCTTTCCCAGCATCAGGGGCTTTTCTGATAGCTTTTACCTACATATATCTTCATATTAAAATCAGTTTCTCATACTTTGGTCTTGTTTTTTTTTAATCAACTCAAACAATCACTCACATGCCATTGTTATGTTTAGACTATTTATACTCAATGCAATTGTTGACAATACTGGATTTTTAAACCTGCCACCTTACTGGTTTCTTCCTACTGCCTGAGTTGTTTCTATTTTCCACTTCTATGTTCTTCTTTGGGACTGACCATTTTTTATTCTTGATTTTATCTGTTTGCTTTTTAGTTTTACTTCTTTCAAAAATATTTTCAGCCACTGCCTGGTGTTTACAGTATGCATCTCTGGCTTTTCACAATCTATCCTCACATGATATCATACCATTCCACTGCATCGTACAAGAATCTTCCAGCATTGCACTTCAGCTTCCACAACCCCTTTCTTTGTGTTTCATTTATCACATATTTTATCTCTATACATGTTCCAAAACCTTGTTTTTCTTTGTCCTATATGCTCAGTTACTCAGTTGTGTCCAACTCTACAACCCCATGAACTGTAGGCTGTGAGGCTCCTTTGCCCACGGAGTTTTCCAGGCAAGAATATTGGAGTGGGTTGACATTTCCTCCTCCAGGGGATCCTCCTGACCTTGGGTGGACTGAAAGCATGCCTCCTGTGTCTCCTGCACGGGATTCTTTATCACTGTGACACCTGGGAAGCCCCTGTTTTCCCACAAATAGCTAATTATCTCTTCATGTTCATCTTCAACTTTTCTATTTCTGGTGATTTTTATTTCTAGTATTGATCCAAATGTTCTTCGTATACATGCTCATTCTCTCTGAAGTGGTTCTTGTGGTTCAGGTCTGCCGGCAAAGAATTCTCCTCATTTTTGCTTGTCAGAAAAAGTTCACCTCATTTTCATTTTTGAAAGCCTTTTTCAGTAGGTAAATAAACAATTCTAAGTCATATATTTTTCTTACAGTACTTTACAGATGTCTTAGCAGTCTTCTACATGTGTAGTTTCTGACAGAAGTCTTTGTTCTCTTCAGACACATATTCTGTCCCATTCTTTTAGAATTTATGAAAAATGCAGCTTTTTCCCTCTTAGCTGCTTTAGTAGTGGCTGTCTCTTCCTCCCATGGTCTGCCAAATGTTAAACAGTTCACAGTTTCTAACTTCTCCTGAATGAGCTTCTCATCCTTAGAATTTCCTGAGTTTAGCTAGTTATTTTGTGAAATTTGCTGTATGATGTGCTCAACAGTAACTTCTAATTTTACAGATTATCCAGCTTTCTTTCATTGTTAGGGTGTGAGAGATGCTCTCCTGCAGCTTTTTACATCTTAAGTAAAAGCAGAACTACAGAAGTTCATGTTTGATAGCTTTTTTAAAAAGTCTGCATAAATAGAAAGCAGGGATATCAGCAAAGAGTGAAGTATCTGATGGTGGTATTGAAAATCTTTAAGGTATGCAAAAGGCTGAACAAAGCTATTTTGGATAAAGGAAGAACAAACGAATTAGAGAAATACGGATATTTGCCTGAATAGCATGACACTGTGTTTGATGCTGGGTATTGTCATGAAATTGTAATTGTAATTTGCCATGACATCAATCTGTAACACTGAAATTTTCTCCAGCAACACTCTGAGGTAAAGCAGAAGTAGGGATGATAAGAGCAGTGGAAACTAAAGATTAATCCAGGTATGAAGATGTTTCAGTCCAGTTTTTAGAATAATCAGGTGAAAAAGTGTGAAAATGCTGACTGAAGTAATTTAGCAAAGTATAAGCTTGCTAAAGAAAGAACTGAAGACAAGAAATAGCTGATGATTTGGGAGAAAATGTAGCAGTCAAGTCAATGGGAGAAATAAAACATTTGCAAGATCATTAGAGCTTAGGAGGCAAAAGAACTCAAAGACTAATATTACGTGAGTTATGCATTGCATGTAGCTTGATGGCAAAACATGGAATATATAGAAAGAGTATTATCCGAGAGATAAAATCTGCAGTGAATGAGAACAAGTGTCAAGGAGGCATACTCAACATGTACTCTGAGGAATATGGAAAAGTGGTAGTCTGGAAGTGTTTTTGGGCAGCATGAAAAACTCACGTTTAATCCTAATAATGAGTGAGATGAAGAGTGGCAAGATCAGCCATGTATATTTTGCCCTCAGTGCAAAGAGATGGAGGAAACATTCAGTAAGGACACCGAGGATTCCAGAGTGGTCAGCAGATACACTGAGGAGGGAGAACAGCAACTCATATTTGAGTCAGAGAAGAATCAGCACAAGGACTAGGATGAAAATGATTGACAGAGCCTATGTATTTGTTACACCCAAAACTCACCATGATGTGAGGTCTGAGGAGTTTGATGAGTCATGAGGAGTTTTCCCCAAAAGTTCCTCATGGCATCCTTGAACCTGAGAGGCACCTCCAACCTGTTCATCGATCTCATTTGTTCTGAATGGTGCTTGCTACAAATGGAGTCATTATGCATATAAAACAGCAATATCAACTAGCTGGAAATCAGGTATAACTACATATTAAAAAGCAGCACAGCGTCCTGTGTTTGGGGGGAAATTCTTCCTTCAGTGGAAGGAGGCAATTGTGACTTTTCATACAACGTTCAGGATACAGAGAAAAATGAAGTTTTCCTGGTTTTAGAGTCACTCACTTTTAGTCACTCTCTAAAGTTACATCCTTAACTCTAGAGTATTTTGATAAAGAATGTTAGCTATTAGAAGACTATATTATTTCTTTTTTATTTTAAAATTTCAGATCACATATTTTTACTTCATCTCATTCCAGGATACAAACATAACTTTTTTTCCCCCATATTATCTGGAAAGTTTGCCAATTCATATAGCTCATCACATCCTCAATATTTATTTCAATCAAGTCTCCACTCTCTTACATACACCAAACTGTAGTCAATATATATGTAATGAAATTGAATTTCTGAGACACAAGATAATTTGTAGAGACATGGGGGCATACCAGTTCACATCACTTCCACCAGATAATAACGTGCCTAATGATACTGAGTATGGCTCTGTTCAGCTCAGCTCAGTCACTCAGTAAGTCCATTTGTTTGTGACCCCATGGACTGCAGCACAACAGTCTTCCCTGTCCATCACCAACTCCTAGAACTTATTAAACTCTTATCCATTGAGTCAATGATGCCATCAAACCACCTCATCCTCTGTCGTCCCCTTCTCCTCTCACCTTCAATCTTTCCCAGCATCACGGTCTTTTCCAGTAAGACAGTTCTTCACATCAGGTAGGCAAAGTATTGGAGTTTCAGCTTTAGCATCAGTCCTTCCAATGAACACCCAGTACTGATCTCCTTTAGGATGGACTGGTTGGACCTCCTTGCAGTCCAACGGACTCTCAAGAGTCTTCTCCAACACCACAGTTCAAAAGCATCAATTCTGCGGTGCTCAGCTTTCTTTATAGTCCAGATCTCACAACCATACATAACTACTGGAAAAACCATAGCTTTGACTGGATGAGCCTTTGTTAGCAAAGTAACGTCTCTGCTTTTTAATACGCTGTCTAGGTGGGTCATAGCTTTTCTTCCAAGGAGCAAGTGTCTTTTAATTTCATGGCTACAGTCAGCATCTGCAGTGATTTTGGAGCCCCTAAAAATAGTCTGTTTCCATTTTTCCCATCTATTTGCCATGAAGTGATGAGACTGGATGCCACGACCTTAGTTTTCTGAATGTTGAGTTTTAAGCCAACTTTTTCACTTACTCTTTCACTTTCATGAAGAGGGTCTTTAGTTCTTCTTTGCTTTCTGCTATAAGGGTGGTATCATCTGCATATCTGAGGTTATTGATATTTCTCCCAGCAGTCTTGATTCCAGCTTGTTCTTCATCCAGCCTGGAATTTTGCATGATGTACTCTGCATATAAGTTAAATAAGCAGGGTGACAAAATACAGCCTTGACGTACTCCTTTCCTGATTTGGAACCAGTCTGTTGTTCTATGTTTAGTTCTAACTGTTGCTTCTTGACCTGCATACAGATTTCTTAGGAGGTAGGTAAGGTGGTCTGGTATTCTCATCTCTTTAAGTATTTCCACAGTTTCTTGTGATCCGCACAGTCAAAGGCTTTGGTGTAGCCAATAAAGCAGAAGTAGATGTTTTTATGGAACTGTCTTCTATTTTTGATGATCCAATGGATGTTGGCAATTTGAACTCTGGTTCCTCTGCTTTTTCTAAATCCAGCTTGAACATCTGGAACTTCACAGTTCACATACCAGTGAAGCCTGGCTTGGAGGATTTTGAATTGGGAATTACTTTGCTAGTGTATGAGATGAGTGCATTTGTGCGGTAGTCTGAGCATTGCCTTTCTTTGTGATTGGAATGAAAACTGACCTTTTCTAATTCTGTGGCCACTGCTGAGGTTTTCAAATTTGCTGGCATACTGAGTGCAGCACTTTCACAGCATCATCTTTTAGGATTTGAAATAGTTCAACTGGAATTCCATACCTCCACTAGCTTTGTTGGTAGTGATACTTCCTAAGGCCCACTTGACTTTGCATTCTAGGATGTCTGGCTCTAGGTGAGTGATCACACCATCGTGGTCATCTGGGTCATGAAGTTCTTTTCTGTATAGTTCTTCTGTGTATTCTTGCCATCTCTTCTTAATATCTTTTGCTTCTGTCGGATCCATACCATTTCTGCTCTTTATTGGGCCCATCTTTGCATGGTATATTCCCTTGGTATCTCTAATTTTCTTGAAGAGAACTCTAGTCTTTCCCATTCTATTGTTTTCCTCTATTTCTTTGCACTGATCACTGGGGAAGGCATTCTTACCTCTCCTTGGTATTCTTTGGAACTCTGCATTCAGATGGGTATATCTTTCCTTTTCTCCTTTGCCTTTCACTTCTTTTCTTTTCTCAGCTACTTGTCAGACCTCCTCAGACAACCATTTTGCCTTTTTTGCATTTCTTTATTTGGGGATGGTCTTGACCACTGCATTCTTTGTCACAAACCTCCGTCCATAGCTCTTCAGGCACTCTGTCTATCAGATCTAATCCCTTGAATCTATTTGCCACTTCTACTGTATAATCATAAGGGATTTGACTTAGGTCATACCTGAATGGTTAGTGGTTTTCCCTACTTTCTTCAATTTAAGTCTGAATTTTGCAATAAGGAGTTCATGATCTGAGCCACAGTCAGCTCCTGGTCTTGTTTTTGCTGACAATATAGAGCTTCTCCATCTTTGGCTGCAAAGAACATAATCAGTCTGATTTCAGGATTGACCATCTGGTGACATTCACATGTAGTCCTCTCTCGTGTTGTTAGAAGAGGGTGTTTGCTATGACTAGTGTGTTCTCTTGGCAAAACTCTGTTAGCCATTGCCCCGCTTCATTCTGTACTGCAAGGCCAACTTTGCCTGTAACTCCAGGCATCTCCTGACTTCCTGGTTTTGCATTCCAGTCCCCTGTAATGAAAAGCACATCTTTTGTGTGTGTGTTAGTTCTAGAATGTCTTGTAGGTCTCCATAGAACCGTTCAACTTCAGCTTCTTCAGCATTACTTGCTGGGGCATAGACTTGGATAACTGTGATACTGAATGGTTTTCCTTGGAAACAGAGATCATTCTGTCATTTTTGAGACTGCATCCAAGTACTTCATTTTGGACTCTTCTTGACTCCGAGCGCTACTCCATTTCTTCTAAGGGGTTCTTGTCCACAGTAGTAGATATAATGGTCATCTGAGTTAAATTCACCCATTCCAGTCCATTTTAGTTTACTGATTCCTAAAACGCTGATGTTCACTCTTGCCATTTCCTGTTAGACCACTTCCAATTTACCTTGATTCATGGACCTAACATTCCAGGTTCCTATGCAATATTGTTCTTTATGGCATTGGACTTACTTCCATCACCAGTCACATCCACAACTGTGTGTTGTTTTTGCTTTGGCTCCGGCTCTTCATTATCACTGTTCTCCAGCAGCATATTGGGCACCTACTGACCGGGGAGTTCATTTTTCAGTCTCCTATCTTTTTGCCTTTTCATACAATTCATGGGGTTCTCAAGACAAGAATACCGAAATGGTTTGCAATTCCCTTCTCCAGTGGACCATTTTGTTAGAACTCTCCACCATGACCCGTCTGTCCTGAGTGGCCCTACAGGGCATGGCTCATGGTTTCACTGAATCAGACAAGCCTGTGGTCCATGTGATCAATTTGATTAGTTTTCTGTGATTGTGGTTTTCATTCTGTCTGCCCACTGATAGAGAAGGATAAGAGGAATATGGAAGCTTCCTGATGGGAGAGACTGACTGAGAGGGAAACTGGGTCTTGTTCTGATGGGTGGGACCATGTTCAGTAAATCCTAATCCAGTTTTCTGTTGGTGGGCGGGGCTGTGTACCCTCCCTGTTGTTTGACCTGAGGCAAACTATGGTGGAGGTGATGAAGATAATGCAACCTCCTTCCAAAGGTCCCATGCTCACACTGCTACACTCAGTGCCCCAACCCTGCAGCAGGCCACCGCCAGCCCATGCCTCTGCCGGAGACTCCTGTACACTCATGTGCAAGTCTGGGTCAGTCTGTTTTCGGGTCACTGCTCCTTTCTTTTGGGTCCTGGCATGCACAAAGTTTCCCTAGAATCTGTTTTCCCAGTCCTGTGTAAGTTCTGGCAGCTCTACGTGGGGTTAATTATGACCTCCTCCAAGAGGGCTTATGCCATACCCAGGTCTTCTCCCTGCAGCAGGCCACTTTAGCCCATACCTCCACAGGAGACACTCAAACACTCAAAGGCAGGTCTGGCTCAGTCTCTGTGATGTCGCAGAAGGTTTTGTTTGAGCCCTCTGAGCATCTCTGGTGGGTATAGGGTTTGAGTCTAACCATGATTTCGCCCCTCCTACCATATTGCTTGGGTTTCTTCTTTGACCTTGGATGTGAGGTGTATTTTTTTGGTGGGATCCAACATTCTCCTGTCGACAGTTGCTTAGCAGTGAGTTGTTTCCCCAGTCCTAGAGTTCCTAGAGTTGTTCCTAGAGTTCCAGTCCTAGAGTTGTTCCTCAGTCTGGAGAATGCTCTAGAACATGGAATATTTCATGTATCAGTAAATACTCAACATTAAGGCCATAAATTTGCAGCTATCTTTCTGAAAGGTGTGCTAGCCTTATCTGTAATAAGGATGTAGCACAGCAATTAATGACCTGCTTAGACCTGACAAGATTCTACTTCACAGAAATAATGCCACTGCCATTAGAAATCTTGGGGACCAGTCATCAGTTCTCTCAGATACAAGTTGTGAATTCAGTAAAATGTCAGTCAAAATTTAAAGGTTTTTTTTGTGAAAATAAGACAAGATAGTTATGAAGATTTTAGGAAATCAAGACTAGCCAAGGCTAGCAATCAAGACTAGCAATTTTGAAGAAAAAAGAGACGACTTACCCTAGCTAACAGTAAGATTTGTAACAAAATTATCCTATTAAATAGGATGGAGAAGTGAGTGGAGTAGTGAATCAGAAGAGCAAATTTAGAAATAAACCTACATATAAGCGGGCATTAAATGCATGATAAAAGTGGAATTACAGAGCAGTAGAAATAGGAAGACAATTTCAATAAATGGCTCTACATCAGCTGGATACCCTTTAAAAAAACAAACAGGGAATACCTTCTACATTAGAACACAGAGAAAACTCAGATCCCTACTGATTTCAGATTATTGTATATGACAAAAAACTTTCTGACTGGAAAGAATCAAAAATATTCAAATATTTCAACTTCATTACACTTAAGAATCTCTGAATAACAAAACACTCATTCTGTTGAAAGCATCCCTGAGAAAAGATGTAACTTAAACAAGGCATTGTTCTTTACAAGCCTGAGAGCAAGAACTGAGAATGAAAAGGCCAGCCACAGCTTTGGAGAAGGTATTTCAACACATATAACTTCCAAGAAGGCTGTATTCAGAAATGAAAACAACTCCCACAATTCAGTAAGAGAAAGAACACGGGTTTAAACAGTCATTTCCCAATGAGAATGTCCATAATACATATGAATACAAATAAAAAAATGCTCAAGACCATCAGTCATTTCAGAAGTGCAAATTAAAACCAAAACAAGTACTTCTACACACCCACCTGAATGATTTAAAGTAAAAAGCATTCAAACCAAGTGTTGGTAAAAATATGTTGTAAGGATGCAAATATAAATTTAAAACTCTACTTTAGAAAACTGTTTGGCTAATATCGACTAATGTTTAAACACGTATACCTTATGGCCCTGGAGTCCCATCCCTACATATGTTCAACATAAATGTATACACATATGAGATCAAAAGATATGTGCAACATTGCCTTTAGTTGGCAGCATTATATGTAACTGGAAACAATGAAAATTTTCTTAATTAGACTAGATAAATAAATTTTAGTATATGGATGGTATATACAGTGATGAAAATGAATAAAGTTCTCTAACATAATAATATGGGTAAATCTTACATACATGATGTAAATCTTACATACATGATGTAAATCTTACATATATGCAAGGAATCAACTATCAAAAAAAATAGAGGAAAACAGAAGGGAGGAAGGAAGAAATGAAGGAGGAATAAGACACATAAAGTTAAAAACAGGCAAAAATAGTTCATGCTAGTTAAGGGAAGAGAAAGGTGAGGAGAATTAAAGGAGGTTTTGGGGGTGCTGGTCATGTTCTATTTCTTGCCTTGGGTGTGGATTACACAGGTGTGTTCAATAAAATAATTCATCCATCTATATATACTTATGACTTGCAAATTTTACCTGATGTTATCATTCAATGAATGCTCAATTTAAAATGTGCATTTCAGAACTATAAACTCAATTAAAATATGTGAAAGTTAGGATTTAATTTCTGGGGAGCTACATAGTACCTAAGCCCTAATTACTCATTTCCTTTAGACACAGATTAGATGGTTTATTGCTTAGCTTTCATCAATAGTTTTAATTTTGTTCTTTTCTCTCCTAATTGAATGTAGACTCACCTGGCTTCAGTCCAACAAGCAACTCATTAAGGCTAAAGATTCTCTGTTCTCAGCATATCTGCTGATTTACAACTCCTCTCAATGTTATAAAGTTTGTTAAACCTTGGCTTTTCCCCCAGCAACAATATTTTAAAATTTTTGCATAGTTATTAAGCACAGTATAATATTTTAATATTTCTATTGAATGCAAACCCAGTGATAGATAATGCCACTGACTATTGGTTATCACCAGGCTGAACCAATATACAATAATAAAAAATAGCCATGTCTTAGCTGATATATGGAACTGTAATAATAATGATGTTGTAATTTATTAAAGTATGAGTTATTCAAAAAGCAGACTGTACCAACATTAAGGACCTCTTCTATTTAAAAAATTCCTTTATGATGAATTTTATTTCCAGTATCTACATGCACTATTTCCTTGACTCAATGCCTGGTCTATAAACATACTATTTATATCTTGTTCAAATACACTGAAAAAAACAGAGCTTTTCTAGTCATAATGAGTTATTGTTTCTCTCGAGGGATAAACAACATTGATTTGTTTTTAGTTTTTTCCCCTTTTCCCTAAACTTGATATACCTTAATACCTTATGATTTCCTAAATTTAGAATACTATGACTATTAACATCATATTTCTCAACATTTTTTAATCTTCAAATAGGAGGAGAAGGTTTATAAATTGTTTTGAACAATGACTAATAACATTACTCTATAAGAATTTGTTCAAATAAACCAAGATATAAGTAGGATAAAATAAAATCACCCTTCACATGGGAATATTGTACGTTAGTTTTGGACTATGTGGGCCTAGAAAGGGCTTCCCAGTGGCTCAGTGGTAAAGAATCCACCCACAACACAGGAGGCCCACATTTGATTGGGAAGATCCCCTGGTAGAAGACATGGCAACTCAGTTGAGTATTCTTGTCTGGTGAATCCCATGGACTAGAAAATGTTAAAGCTGATTCTCATGGTTTCTTGAGGGCTTCATTTGGTTAATACTGTTTTTACTATTAGGACTTCTTCTATAGTCATTTTCATCACTTTAATTATGATTTCTGCTTTTAGTTTCATATTTTAATAAGCCATAATATTCCTCCACCCACATTCTAAATATTTAGAATTCTTATTCTAAATAAATATTTATTCATTTAGAGTACATGTTTATTACTTTGTAATTTTAGGTTTGATCTTTTTCTATCTACATTTTTGTTGGGGTTTGTGATAAGACAGGCCAGTCTAGTTTCCTCTGTTAACTAAAAAAATTGTTCCAGCAATATTTTTTTCATATCTTCCTTCCACCCTTGTTTTAAAATGCCAGATTTACATAAAATAAAGATACCTCTCTGTGTTTCTAGGATTTTGGGATCTATTTTTCCTGATCTGTTTATTTATGGGTAAGAAATATACTAACTTTAATTATTTTTGCTTTGAATTATATCTTAGTATTCCCCATCTACTCTTGGCAACATTTAAAATCTGCTATTTTTCAGCCTATTTTGTGATGCTCTTTAGACTCTTCTGATCTGAGTCTTACAGGATGACCAGGAGTGACCAGATGAGGATGTCAGTGTCAGACACAAGACGTCTTGGATGCAAAGGCCCTAATACAAGAGATCATGCAACTTTCTGAGAACTGCAAATGGTAAAGCATGTAATTTCCCAAGGGGAATGGCACAAGATGTGCTGGACAGATGGTCAGGAGCAGATCATATAAACATTTGGAGGTTAGTTTCCAAGGCAAACCATTCAACACCACAGTAAATCAAGTCTATGCCCCAACCACTGACGCCAAAGAAGCTGAAGTTGACTGGTTCTATGAAGACCGGCAACATTTTCTAGAACTAACACCAAAAAGATGTCTGTATCACCATAGGGGATTGGAATGCAAAAGTAGGAAGTCAAAAGTTACCCAGAATAACAGACAAGTTTGACTTTGGAGTACAAAATGAGGCAGGGAAAAGACTAATAGAATTTTGTCCAGAAAACATGCTGGTCATAGCAAGTACCCTTCTCGAACAACCTAAGAGATGACTCTACACATGGACATCACCAGATGGTCAATACTGAAATCAGATTGATTATGTTTTTTGCAGCTGAAGATGGAGAAGCTCTACACAGTCAGCAAAAGCAAGACCTGGAGCTGACTGTGGCTCAGATGAACAGTTCCTTATTGCAAAATTCAGACTTTAATTGAAGAAAGTAGAGAAAAACCACTAGACCTTTCAGGTATGACCTAAATCAAATCCCTTATAATTATACAACGGAGGTGACAAATAGATTCAAAGGATTAAGTCTGGTAGACACACTGCCCAAAGAACTATGGACAGGGGTTCATAACACTGTACAGAAGGCAACCAAACCATTCCAAAGAAGAAGAAATGCAACAAGGCAATGTGGTTGTCTGAGGAGGACTTACAAATAGCTGAGCAAAGAAGAGAAGTCAAAAGCAAGAGAGAAAGGGAAAGATATACGCAACTGAATGCAGAGTATCAGACACTCTTGTACAGTAACTTAGTAGAAGGAAGGGAATAGATGAAGGTGTTATTTAGGGTAAAATTAAGGGAGGGGAGAGATTTTAAATGTAAGAGACGTGAGTATTCTATGGTCTAGAGAATGAGGAACCTGTGGTAAGAGAGGTGACGATAAAGCCAAGAAAGAGTGATGAATGTGCAAAGTTTTAAGGTGAAAGATGGATTAGATTTGGGCCAAAAAAAGAAATAACACTTCTACTAAATTAGAAAAAAGGAAAAGAAGAGGGAAGCTCATTAATTTTATAATGACTTTCAAGAAGTTGAAAAGCCTTTGTCTACTGGACTCATTTTCTCCATAAAAATAGGTAGGAAGGTCCAGGGAGGAAAAGGAAAAACACAAGAATCAATTTAGGAAAATGGAAAAATTCAGGTGATTAGAGACAGACTGAATGCTTGCCAAGGGTTATTAAGGCCCAGCTGAAAACAGAGGTGATGTATTTTATGACAGAAGGATAAAACTCTTATTTGGTATAATCAGTTACTGCCATGTGTTTTTATCTTTATCCTGGGCCTTAAAACATTTTCCTGGCACTGAACACATTGGATAGGCATGTCCATCCAACACTGTGTACTGGTCGTGCTATCATTTTCAGTTAATGTATTTACTCCTTTAAAATATGGTTTACTTAAAAGACTTCCTTAACTGGTCAGAGCTAATTATTAGAACATCGTTTCACATGTCACAGACAAAATGTTGCTGAGAAGGAAAGGTAAATGTCCTACCATTAGTTATGTCAACCATTTTCATAAAAATAGCAACCTATTGCTCATAAAAACTGTGAATACCTGAATTTTCATGAGCTACAGTCCATGCAGTCACAAAGATTCGGACATGACTGAGCAGCTAACACTTTCACTTTTATTACACAATCTATTGCTAATAAACACTGTGAATATCTGAATTTTACCTATATTATGTTAGGCAATTAAGGACTACATATAAAGTTTCATTGCACATAAAGGAATTAACGTTACATATTGAAAGAGTGTTTGATATATTTAGAAATAATCATATGGTTATCTACACTTCAAAAGTCATCATTAAAACAATAAGCATACTGGGCAGTGTTCTCATTTGAAAAAAAAAATATCCTGCCAGATTTATTTCATTATATTAGAATTTTCTCAGAAAAAAATGTATTGCATTGTAAAATTTAATGGAATAATGGAGAAAGACCTAATCTAAAATTGAAATACATTTTATTGTAATAACAGTTTCCACTTATGATGTAGTTTTATTTCTAAGAGCTTAGAAAGCAAATATATATGAAAATATCTATATTTTCAGCAAATAAAGAGGAAATTTCTAACCTAATGATTCTTAAATGTGTACTTTAACTTTTTGGAATATTATCTGAAATTAGCTTAGTATAGCAATTATTGTTGATTAGGTACAGAGTCATGCATCATTCAACCTTTGAAATATATATATATATTTACACATTTCTCATCAACTAAACAAATTCCATTAGCACACAGACTTCAAGAACTTTTCCACTCTAAGATCATTCAATGTATTTCATTGGCTTGCATTTAAGCTCATGTGTAAAGCAGGGGCAGTACACTCTTCCTGAGAGAAATGAAATGTCCCATGATAAAATATAGCACAGGAATACTGTTTCATTTCATAGAACTATCAATACAGACACGCCCCTGGGCTTATAAATACATGCTCCAGAACTTAGCATGTACATTAGAATTTGGATTGCAAAGCTGCTCTGTGTACTTTCCTATTGCCCTTAGTCACACTTCTTCCACTTTGATAGCACAGCTTCCGAAAAAAGTCTAGATTCCTGAACACCAGTTAGCATTACCCAGCTTGAGAAGGTGCCTCCCTATATTCAAGACTGGAATTGATTATTGCTAATACAATTGCACTCATCTCACATGCTACTAAAGTAATGCTCAAAATTCTCCAAGCCAGGCTTCAGCTATACATAAACTATGAACTTCCAGATGTTCAAGCTGGTTTTAGAAAAGGCAGAGGAACCAGAGATCAAATTGCCAACATCTGCTGGATCATGGAAAAAGCAAGAGAGTTGCAGAAAAACATTTATTTTTGCTTTATTGACTATGCCAAAGCCTTTGACTGTGTGGATCACAATCAACTGTGGAAAATTCTGAAAGAGATGGGAATACCAGACCACCTGACCTGCCTCTTGAGAAACCTATATGCAGGTCAGGAAGCAACAGTTAGAACTGGACATGGAACAACAGACTGGTTCCAAATAGGAAAAGGAGTACATCAAGGCTGTATATTGTCACCCTGCTTATTTAACTTATATGCAGAGTACATCATGAGAAATGCTGGGCTGAAAGAAGCACAAGCTGGAATCAAGACTGCCAGGAGAAATATCAATAACCTCAGATATGCAGATGACCTCACCCTTATAGCAGAAAGTGAAGAGGAACTAAAAAGCCTCTTGATGAAAGCCAAATGGGAGAGTGAAAAAGCTGGCTTAAACCTCAACATTCAAGATCATGGCATCCGGTCCCATCATTTCATGGGAAATAGACGGGGAAACAGTAGAAACAGTGTCAGAGTTTACTTTTTTGGATTCCAAAATCACTGCAGATGGTGACTGCAGCCATGAAATTAAAAGATGCTTACTCCTTGGAAGGAAAGTTATGACCAAACTAGATAGCATGTTCAAAAGCAGAGATATTACTTTGCCAATAAAGGTCCGTCTCATCAAGGCTATGGTTTTTCCAGTAGTCATGTATGGATGTGAGAGTTGGACTGTGAAGAAGGCTGAGCACCAAAGATTTGATGCTTTTGAACTGTGGTGTTGGAGAAGACTCTTGAGAGTCCCTTGGACTGCAAGGAGATCCAACCAGTCCATCCTAAAGGAGATCAGTCCTGGGTGTTCATTGGAAGGACCAATGCTAAAGCTGAAACTCCAGTACTTTGGCCACATCATGCAAAGAGTTGACTCATTGGAAAAGACTCTGATGCTGGGAGGGATTGGGGGCAGGACGAGAAGGGGACGACCGAGGATGAGATGGCTGGATGGTATCACCGACTCGATGGACATGAATTTGAGTGAACTCCGGGAGCTGGTGATGGACAGGGAGGCCTGGCACGCTGCAATTCATGGGGTCGCAAAGAGTAAGACAAGACTGAGAGACTGAACTGAACTGAACTAAATGTAATAGATAAGAAGGTGCCTGAGGCAGTCTTGGGAAGACAGATAAGCTCTCTCAAAATCGAGAATCTCAGCATAACAGATGAAAGGGGGGAACACAGGCCTGGATCAGAGGTGGAGGTAGTCTCTCAAAATATTTGTTTCACACCAATGATTTTCAGTGGTCCATCTGCCACAATATGAGTAAGTATTCCCCACCTGGGGGCCATCTGAAAGCATAATCTTCCCAAATAGAATACACAAAATATGTACCCAAGTGGAGGAAAAGGCAGAGGACTATGTGCTCTCTGCATACACATGGTGATTTGCAAGGCTGAAGGGGTGGGGATGATGGGAATATCCTGGGTGACCACTGAGTTCTTCAGACTAGCTTCTAAAAATTCTATTTTCCAGCTCAGAACTTCTATCCAAGATTTGGCACAACAGTTTTGGTTCCCTAAGTTACCTGTTTTCTCTACGAATGAAACATTCGCAACTACCATCCAGTATTCTTTTTAAGAAAAGCATAAATAGGTGTTACAATTTTCAGAAGCTACCCTACTGAATATTTGAGAATCTGAAGACAATCTGAAGCTTTATTCTACTTTGCACTGAATCCTCTGCCCAGAGGCAGGTGATGACCGCAGAGAACCAGATCCAATTTCTCTACACTTGACTCAAATGCTACCATTCAGCTATAAAAATTCAAGAGGTACATATACATAGGAGATATTAAAAATAATATTTTAAAAGTTTATTTCTAATACCTTTCCCCTTACTGTAATATTTCCTTATAGTGTCTTTCCTTATAGCTCCCAATGTCTATAAATACAGAATTTATATTTTGATTTTAACATGATTAATTTGTTTCATATTGAAACAGAAAATATATTTGTTTTATGATTTCTTTCATGTTTCCTTCTTTCCTTCCTTTTTAAGATTTTCCTTCTTTTTGCTTTTCCTCCTCCTTTTCATTTCTTTCTGTCAGAGCTACTGATAAGATAAAATAATTTTCCTGATACAGTATATTCCTGCCAAACACACATAACACTGAGAAACACCCATCAATCACTAAGTTCACAATTTCGTGGGCTACTTCCATTCTCTCTACTTGGAAATTTACTGAAAAGGAATATATATACTTGTTCTGTAACGGTTCATGTTATTTTAAAAAGGATGTAGAAAACAACCATAAAAGTCTACTGTCTCTTATCCAGATTCGGGGTCGGGTTATGTATTTTAGCATAGTAATGCTTTAGCAAAGTAATACTTTAGCACAGTAATATTGCAGCAAAGTAGTGCTCAAAATCCTCTAAGCCAGGCTTCAACAATACATGAACCGCAAAATTCCAGATGTTCAAGCTGGGTTTAG
The DNA here is from genome assembly GCF_014754425.2 of Oryx dammah. NCBI lineage: Eukaryota > Metazoa > Chordata > Mammalia > Artiodactyla > Bovidae > Oryx > Oryx dammah. The sequence goes on from NW_024070191.1 coordinate 17,247,188, forward strand.
AAAAGGCAGAGGAACCAGAGATCAAATTGTCAACATTTGTTGGATCACCAAAAAAGCAAGACAGTTCCAGAAAAACATCTACTTCTGCTTTGTTGACTATGCCAAAAGCTTTGACTGTGCGGATCAAAACAAACTGCGGAAAATTCTTAAAGAGACGGGAATATCAGACCACCTGACCTGCCTCGTGAGAAATCTGTATGCAGGTCAAGTGGCAACAGTTAGAACTAGACATGGAATAGACAGGTTCCAAATTGGGAAAGAGTATGTCAAGGCTGTTTATTGTCCTCCTGCTTCTTTAACTTATATGCAAAGTACATCATCCAAAATTACAGGCTGGATGAAGCACAAGCTAGAATCAAGGCTGCTGGAAGAAATATCAATAACCTCAGATACAGATACCTCAGATGACATGACCCTTATGGCAGAAAGTGAAGAACTAAACAGCCTCTTGATGAAAGTGAAAGAAGAGAGTGAAAAAGTTGGCTTAAAACTCAACATTCAGAAATCTAAGATCATAGCATCTGGTCTCATCACTTCATAGTTAAATAGATGGGGAAACAATGGAAACACTGAGAAACTTTTATTTTGGGGGGGCTCCAAAAACTGCAGATGGTGACTGCAGCCATAAAATTAAAAGACGCTTGTTCCTTGGAAGAAAAGCTATGAACAACCTAGACAGCATAGACATTACTTTACCAATAAACGTCCATCTAGTCAAAGCTATGGTTTTACCAGTAGTCAAGTATAGATGTGAGAACTGGACTATAAGGAAAGCTGAGTGCTGAAGAATTGATGCTTTTGAACTGTGGTATTGGAGAAGATTCTTGAGAGTCCCTTGGACTACAAGGAGATCCAACCAGTACATCCTAAAGGAAATCAGTCCTGAATATTCATTGGAAGGACTTATGCAGAAGCTGAAACTCCAATACTTTGGCCACCTGATTCAAATAACTGACTCATTGGAAAAGGCCCTGATGCTGGGAAAGATTGAAGGTGGGAAGAGCAGGGGACGACAGAGGATGAGATGGTTGGATGACATCACCCACTCGATGGACATGAGTTTGAGTAGGATACGGCAGTTGGTGATGGACAGGGAAGCCTGGCATGCTGCAGTCCATGGGGTCGCAAAGAGTCAGACATGACTGAGTGAACTAAAGTATTGATTATCACTCATTCACTTTTCTGCCACCATAGGGATCCAAGATAAAAATAATGTTAAATTATAAATTAAGAGAAAGCTATCCAAGTTCTGATTTTCCTCATGGTGACTAATTTGATGTGCTTTGAGTTTGGATATAGATAGTTTTTCAAAAAGTATCTAGTTTTGTGTAATGGTGTAATGCTGTCCTAAGCATGTGTTGAGTCTATTCATTGGGTTACCTAGCTTGGTTACCATTCTTTCAGCTTTACTGGTTGCTAGGGGAAAGAGTTGGTTTAGACCTATGATTTTTTGCCTCCACCAGATAAACCAATTCTTCATTGTCCAAAATTATCTTTTGTAGGTTTATGACATATTTATAGATCAAACAGCACATATTTGTTAAGTGTCTAATGAAGGAAACACATTGTAATAGGTACTACATGCAGGACTATAAATATATGGTCCATATGTCTATAGTCCATACATATGACTATATGTATATAGTCTGTACATATATAGTCTATATATATATAGTCCTGCATGTAGTACCTATATATACATATATATATTATATACATTATACATATATGTGTGTAAGGAAAACTAAGGAAAAGTGGGCATATATCTATTAAATTGCTGAAATGCTTAAGAAGAATTGGAAAATTAAACACAGTGTTACCAGTGCAGGGATGAATAAGCTAACTGAAAATGAACAATAAAAGCTTCAGGAATTAAAAGGGAATGAAATTCACTGTAGATTCTGTTTCTCATGGAGAAATACAGACTTGATTCATCTCAAAAGATAATTAAGGTATTTTTTGGATTAAAAAAATGGGCCAAATTCATGGTATCTAAGACATATGGGCTAAGAAAATACATAATCATATTTGAAGGCTGGTAAATATTAGTTGAAATGAAGGCATATAATATAGGTGGATAGCAAGAGCCAAACATTAAATAGGTTAGTGTGCAGGGCCTCAACTACACTGCCAAGGAAACCTATTATAAATGATGAACCACTGAAGTCTTTCAGCAAGAGAATGACAAGATTGAAGCAGGGTTTCCAGACTGGCTTCATGACAATGTGCAGTGCACACTGGGAGTTGGGAGACTGGGCTAAATCATCCTTATTGGTTGTCATGCTGTTTACTAGAAAGCTCTGGAACAAAAAAGTCAAAAGTTCCATTTAGGTATCACCTGATAGTGTGAGAGCACCCTATCTCACCAGCATGATGTACTCAACAACACAAACTCCTCTTGACAGCAGAAGTCCGATCAGGAAGGTTTGCCCAAGCTATTCCACATGTTCACAACTTACCCATCTCTGAATGAGCCAGCCACACCCAGAAAACTAGACAAGAATAGAGGTGGGCAATTTCAGTATATTTTCCTTATGAATTTCACCACTGAGTTACATGAAGATGTTATGTGATTTATAAGGATTTATGAAGATTTCATACTACAATTGGTTCCTTCCTGTAGTCAATAGGAACCAGGTCACTTTATGTGTTTCTCAAACTCATTCCCCTTGACTTTTAAATAACAATCAATTATATATATATCTGTAATGATTGCAGCCATGAAATTAAAAGATGCTTACTCCTTAGAAGGAAAGTTATGACCAACCTAGATAGCATATTCAAAAGCAGAGACATTACTTTGCCAACAAAGGTCCGTCTAGTCTAGGCTATGGTTTTTCCTGTGGTCATGTATGGATGTGAGAGTTGGACTGTGAAGAAGGCTGAGCACCAAAGAATTGATGCTTTTGAAATGTGGTGTTGGAGAAGACTCTTGAGAGTCCCTTGGACTGCAAGGAGATCCCACCAGTCCATTCTAAAGGAGATCAGTCCTGGGTGCTCTTTGGAAGGACTGATGCTAAAGCTGAAACTCCAATACTTTGGCCACCTCATGAGAAGAGTTGACTCATTGGAAAAGACTCTGATGCTGGGAAGGATTGGGGGCAGGAGGAGAAGGGGACAAAAGAGGATGAGATGGCTGGATGGCATCACTGACTCGATGGACATGAGTTTGAGTGAACTCTGGGAGCTGGTGATGGACAGGGAGGCCTGGCGTGCTGCAATTCTTGGGGTCGCAAAGAGTTGGACACGACTGAGCAACTGAACTGAACTAAATGAATAAAAATCAATTAAGGCTGCCATTCTTTCAATTAGGTTTTCTATTACTATAAATACGATCCTAGCCTTCTAAGAGTTCATGGACTCACCATTTGGAGATCTGTAAAGTTTGGAGAGATATCAATTTTTAATAGGGACTTTACAACTGGAATCTAGTAATATATTTTCTAAAGCATTTTATATTACTAAAAACATTTAAATCTAGCCTCATTTATATCTGGTTTTGGTTTTTGCTGGTGGGGTTTTGTTTTGGTTGAAAATTAGAGATCACTGCTGAAGGATGAATTCAGCAGTCTGTAATATTTTATGATCCTTATTTAGAGGCACAAGTCTAATGTGAAGAATTAAATTTTGAAATAGTTAAAGTTTTAACATTATGAATGTAATAATGGTCTCAACATATGTTTAATTCCAAGGTTTTAATGATAAACTCCCCTGAAAGACTGATTCATTGGTTGATATGGATTAGCCTCTATCTCAAGGATTTTCCTATAGCTTCCCCAACATTTACTTGATCATATGTGAAAGATGTTTCAGATGCATTTCTTAGGAACTTTTTCTTCTTCTTGTTATTATATGTTCTTTGTACTAATATTAATTATACAAGTGATCCTATTAAATTTGACTAATGATTGTGTTCTAATTTCGTACATATTGCTGAAGGCACATCTGTAATACATTATTCAAAATACACTGCCCACTCTTAACAGTGAACTCATCTTAAATATGACACGCAATATTCCTATTCATGTTACTTGAATCATTTTAATGACATAGTATCATTACTACTGAATCTAAACCACTTGCTGATATTTGATTCTAAGGCATAAAAACAAAACACAACTAACCAATCAATCATTCGATCGTCACTGTGATTCCAGCATTTGACACCTAACAATAGAAATGTAATTGTTGTTCCTCAGCCCTGTATTCCTGATAATAAATGTGAATTCCCTACTTCTTTCTTCTCTTTCAATGATAAACATTGTATAGTAGTGTCATTATAAAAAAAAAGAAAAATTGCAAAAACATTGGAATGATCTGTTGAAATTTTCTGACAGGAGAGAGATTTTAGATGACAAAATGAACAAAAGCATTATTTTGATCATTATTTCTACTAATAATTGAGTACTATATTAACTGGTAATTATTTTCTAAATTTGTATCTATTTTAATTTTTTAAATATAGCATATACTGTATGATATTTATCAAGTATCAGATTTTAAATGCTCCTATGTGCAGTTCAGTTCAGTTCAGTCACTCAGTCGTGTCCAACTCTTTGCGACCCCATGAACTGCAGCACGCCAGGCCTCCCTGTCCATCACCAGCTCCCAGAGTCCACCCAAACCCATGTCCATTGTGTCGGTGTTGCCATCCAACCATCTCATCCTCTGTCGTCCCCTGCTCTTCCCGCCTTCAATCTTTCCCAGCATCAAGGCCTTTTCCAATGAGTCAGTTATTTGCATCAGGTGGCCAAAGCATTGGAGTTTCAGCTTCAGCATCAGTCCTTCCAATGAATATTCAGGAATGATTTCCTTTAGGATGGACTGGTTGGATCTCCTTGCAGTCCAAGAGACTCTCAAGAGTCTTCTCCAACACCACAGTTCAAAAGCATCAATTCTTCTGTGCTCAGTTTTCTTTATAGTCCAACTCTCACATCCATACATGACCACTGGAAAAACCATAGCCTTGACAATAGTATATATTTAATTTTTTTTAGTCTTTGCAACAACTCTCTGGGACAAGCAGTATAATTATTCCCATGTTATTATGAGAAATCTAAGCACTGTGAGATTAGGTAACATGTTCAAGGGTAGTGATCACTAAATAGCTGAGCTAGGATTCAAACAGTCAGAGTAAACTTTGGACTTTAACCTGTTGACTCTTTACACATTCAAATGGCAATAATTTCTTAATCATAAACAAACATATAAGTGAATAAAATCAATAAATAAATAGATATCACTGTACCATTAGCTCCAGTTTCCTCTCTTTTCTTTCAATGGGCAGGCTTGCTAACTATCTCTTCTTTGAAAGCCACATCAAGCAAAATAAAAAAAAAACCTTGTACTTTATTTTTTTTTCTCACCATCAGACTTGAGTTTTCCTTTAGGATTATTTTGTTTACTTTTATCTAATGTTTTTTGTTTTGTTTTTATGTTTATTTGTTCTTTTAATTATTAATTGAGGTAAAATGTACATAACATAAATCTACCATCTTAATCATTTTAACATGTACAGTTCAGTAGTGGTAAGTACACTCACACTGCTGTACAGTCAATCTCCAGAAAGCTTTTATCTTGCAAAACTAAGACTCTCCATTTCTCCTTTCCTCCAGCCCCTGGAACTACCATTCTACTTTCTGTCTCTATGAATTTCACTACCCAGTAAACTTCATATGAGTGAGATCATACAGTATTTGTCTTTTTGTGACTGGCTTACTTTACCTAGCACAACAGTCTCAATGTACAACAATCCATGTTGTAGCATAATATCAGAACTTCCTCCCTTTTTAAGACTGAAAAATATTCCATTGCATGAATATATATTTTTTAGTCCATTCATTTCTTGATGGACACATGAGTGGCTTCCTATCATTCATTTTTTAAAGAGCTTTTACATTCCATGCGCTTTAGCTGATACCTGAAAATCTCTTGAAACACAAAATTTTACCTTTAATTGTATGTCCCCAATTTGGAGTCACAATACACTGCATAGTCTGGGGTAAATGAGAATTGAGATTTCTCTAATTTATGCACCTTTAGTAATGATTTTAAAAGTCAAACATATGCTTTAAGATTTGAAAAAAGAAAAAAAGAAACATGCTACCTTTAGGATAGATCATCAGTAACGGTTTGATTTTTCTGTAAATTTAAGCAATATCAAAGAAATCCACATAAACTGTAATTGATTTCAAGGGATGAAACTAAACAGGTGGTAGGAGGGGCTTAAGTTCTAGTCTATAAATTCTCAAGCTAACTGATCTAGAATAAACACCTAAACATCTACTTTCTAATTTGTTAAAAATAAGTTTGGAGCAGAATTTCCCTTTGGCTATCTTACTTCATGAATTGTCTTTGACCAGTCCCTTGCTCAAAGGGCCCATAAATTCAGATTTACAGTGTCTCTCAAAAGTGCGAAACTCACCAATATCTATTCTCTGGGAGAACAAATTTTGATTGAGCAAAACAAAATTCTAAATCAAGGAGAACCTCTGCAATATAAATTTGCATTCAGAAAATGAACATATGCAGACAGGAAACATGAGGCAATGGTTACAAAATGAAAATCATAGGGATACTCCTCAACGGAAGAGGTATGCCCTCCAACTTGAAAGAGGGGCAGATTGTGAAGTCCAACTCCTCAGCTCACCTCTGCTTCTAGTCAGCACTCCTCTCCCATGGGCCTCCCTTCTTCAGAGGCCACGTACATACATTTTGGACGTGCGCACTGGGTCATAATTTTCTCTGTAATTCTAGACTTTGTTTTCAAAATGGAAATTTTCAAGGGAGCAACTTGAGTGCAGTATGCTTTTGGAAAGTTCTAAAGGTTATACAGAATCAAGGAATTTTAAAGCCAAGGGACTTCTGAGCTGTCCCAACGTATCTATTCATCATGAGCCTATCACTTGAATCCAGGGCTCCAAGTATCTATATTGCATATTAAAAGTAATTTCTTTTTCTACCTTTTTTCCCCTAGGACCTAGTCAAAAATCCGTACAGTGTTTCCAAAAAACACATTCTCGTTCCTTCTGACATACAGTTTCAGATTTTCATTTGTGTTACACCTTGAAATACAGAGATAATATTTTCAATATTGAAAACTTGAAAACACAGAAATGTAGCTGACCCCATGCTTCACATGGATAGAAGGGTTTCTATGCTTCTTATAAATTTCTACCAAATACCCTGTATGAATCTAATGATTTGGCTTGTGTTTTTGAATCCATCCGTATCACTAAATGTTTAAATTTAAATGTTATCATGTGATATTTTAGTACTGTAGAATGAAAATTTCATTTCTCAAACAACAAATTGAACCTCAACAAGTTTGATTTTGCTTTGTGCTGCTTCTTTTCTCTGAAATGACTCCTATTTTCCTCCCTGGGTCTCTGTAGTGATCTGTCAAAATCACACTTACCAAAGTAGAAGAATTTAAAATATATTTTAGGTACATACCGCTAATAAAATCAGCATTACGTTTATTGGAAGTCAGCATTCCCTCAAACCACTTGTATGACGACACAGCATCTGCGATATAATAGGGTAAAACACTGTTAAAAAAAAACAAAAACAAAACATGATCAGTGACCAATATGGCAGACAGAATCTCTGTGTCCTTCCTGTCCAAACCAAAATCTCCTTAGAGAGGTCCCTGCCAACCTAGTGTTGTTTTACCACCAAATATGTGCACAGGCTCTATGGATACTAGCCTGATAATGCAAAGTCTGAAAGGAAAAGCTCCCAAGTTTAATAAACACACATTTGTCTTTGGGGTATAATAGTGAGAAAACCTGCGATAACCGGATTCTATTTTCCAGGGTCCTAAGAATCAAAGATTTTTTTGAAGTCAGCCTTAGCTTCCTTGGTGCATTTAAAACAGAGTCCTAATAAATTGGCCCTGGGATAATTCAGTACTTAACTGAACTCCAGGAAGTTTCAGTCTATTGTAGATCTACATCAGCAAGAGAGACCAGGTAAGGCTTTTATAAAACTGGCATTCAAAGAGCTGCAATGCTTTAACAAACTATCTCCATTTTAAAGCCATTGTGAATGAAAGTGAGATTATTTCTGTGATTGGTCAAGAGGCTAATGCAGTGTGTTGGTTTTAAGGTCTCCCTATAAGAGGGCATATTACTTTACAGATTTCCCGGAGAGTGATTTTGCCAATGGATCATCAGAAATTACTTTAAATGTACTTTAAAATATTTTTTTTTGATCTGGACCATTTTTAAAGCCTTTACAATGTTGTACCTGTTTCATGTTTTGTTTTTTGGGCTGGGAGGCATGTGAGATTTTACTTTCCCAATTAGGGATCAAATCTGTACCCCTGCATGGGAAGGTGTATCTTAACCACTGGACCACCAAGAAGTCCCTAAATGTACTTTGAGTGACAGTGCCTTGTGTTAGCTATTGTTATCAACAAAATGTCCTGAATTCTGAGTTTGTGCATGATACTGTATAGGGCTTCCCATTAGCTGTTTCTACCTACAACCATTTCTAAAGCAGAACCTCACTGACTGAAGACGCCCCAGGAAGGAATGAACACTTTAGTTGCTGTTTCCTTGACAGGTAGATACAATATTCCTGCATTAGATCTCTGAATGTCTTCGTTTTGCTATATGACAAGGACAGGTATGTTTTCTCCCCCTTCTGAGTATCTAATGTCATCTGTAAATGAGTAAAAATGAAGTAAAGCGCATTAGCAAGTATTACTTAAAATAATTCCTTTTATGCAAGACATTTCCTACAAGATTACGATCATTGTAAAGAACACAGATTTAACCTTAATATATTCAATTGTAGAGTGAGCTGAATTAAGAACCAGTACAGTTTTAATTGCTTAGGAAAAATACATAAGAAACCGAGAGAGAGAATGCTATGCCGGGTGAAATGGAGAGTACAATCCAAAGCATTCTACCACTATCACAAAGGAGCCCCTAGATATTATTAACACGCCTATTCCCACTGGTTTTATAAATAACTTAATTCTTATTCAACCTCTTTTTATGTTGTTGGGAAAAGGATGACTAAGAGAGAGAGAGGAAAAAGTATTGATAATTTCAAATTTTTTTATAGAATATACACCTGAAATTTATACAGTCAGAATCACTCCAACTTTTATAGACCTAGTGTTGACTAGTGATGAGCTAAACACTATTTACAGCTATTTCTAAAGTTGTTGCTATAACCTGAGAAGTCTTTAGACTCCCCCACTATTCTCAGCGAAAAGGCCAACAAATAAATTACTACCTCAATATATTCACTGAAATGGCTGTAAGAATTAACAGTGGTACCCAAGAGTCTATTTACCTTCAGGACACCTTCATACATATGGAAACTGATTCAATGTGAAAAGAGTTAGGCTTACAGTATTCCCTTACCAGAGGTAGGCACATATTTTTGTAATATTTCTATGTTGTAGATGAGGAACTAAGACACAAAAAGGAATTGTATCCTTAGATACACAGCAACTTTAATGGTACAGCCAATGTTAATATGAGGCTTGTTATTAATCTGATTCTAAAAGTAACATTTAATTATCTCTTAGAGTGCCAAACTCCCTCCCCCAAATAATGCAGGAGGTTGCCAATAAGAGAAGAGTTTATAAGGTGTCTCAATTCAGGAGACAAAGATTCAGGTTACCTCAAAAGAGTATTCCAGGGATGAGAAAGAGTCAGGGGCTTGCTTATACAGACAAAAAACCATGAGATCGTCAACAGATACCTAATAAGAATTGTGATCGACTCTGATGTGAGTCAGGAAACAGCTGTCCTTAAGGGGCCATACGTTTAGGATGGGGGTCTGATAAGTAGTGAGCGTGTCACAACAACCTGCCGGATATTCTCAATGCCTTCATCAGGTCAAGAGTCAGGTTCTCTTTCGGCTAACAAGTACACGAGTAACACAGCCTTAATGTCCTCTTGGCTCTACTTAGAGAGCTCTCTTAGCAATCCCAACTCCATTTTGGTTTTCATTTCACAAGGGGAAGTATACACTGGTGTTCCCTGACCACTGTTTCCATTGCTAGTAGAAAATGCACTTTGCATTTTCGGGCTTTACCACTGGTGCTTTATTGGTATGATGACAGATATCTTTATTTTTTTCTGCAATGTGACTTTTTAAACAAAATACTTGATGGTGAAGGTGAAGTCGCTCAGTCGTGTCTGACTCTTTGCGACCCTGTGGACTGTAACCTACTAGGCTTCTCCGTCCATGGGATTCTCCAGGCAAGAATACTGGAGTGGATTGCCATTTCCTTCTCCAGGGGATCTTCCCGACCCAGGGATCGAACCCGAGTCTCCCACACTGGAGGCAGACGCTTTAACCTCTGAGCCACCAGGGATGGTAGGTTATTAAATTTAGCTTTTTTTTTTTTTTTACAGTGAACTTAAATACTGCTGAAGAAAAAAATTAGACTCTAAGTGAATTTAGAGAGTCAAAAGAAGGCACCACCTTCAGTGCTGGAATATTTCCTTTAATGTGATAGTCAAGAGCATAAAGTCACAAACTTGCCCAACAAAACATAAGGGTAGTGTGTGCCTTTTCTTAATCACATCTATAAAGAGCCTCAGACATTTTATTTTTGTCTTGTGTCTCACTACTTATAGGATATTCTTCCTCGGAAATCTTGAGCAACAGCAACAGTGATGGTGGAAAAGATTCCAAAATGTAGTTTAAGTTTTAGAAAAAAGTTATGCTATTTCATTCACATTTTTTCTCCAGAGCAGATATCCAAAATATAGTTGGAAGGATTTAAAAAAATGCTGAAGCTGCAACTCAAAAATGTGGGTTTTTTGAAACCACCACATAAGTACAGATACAGTTTATATTCATCCTTTACTGTTTACTAACTGCATAGAAAGGGGGTGTTTAAAAGCCCAATAGCTCTCAAACTGCGGTTTTGGATACTCCAAGAGTAAACAGAAATAATTAAGGTAATTGTTGTTCAGATCCTCTGGCAGCAAAGCACATGTTTATTTCAAGTAATAGATGTTAAAAAAAGAAAAAAAGTTTGAAAATGCATGACTCCACCTGAACCACAGTTTCATAAGGAAAGAAAAAAAAAGTATCTGCAAGCAAGATTTTTATAAGTCTGCAGCAGCCTTTCTTGCCCATGTAAATAGTTTCACCACAAAGAGCTGAGTCATTGCTTTTTCCAGCAATTGGTTCTCACTAACTGAAAGAAAACAACTCCTTTTTTCCCCAGAAGCCAATGCACTGAGGCTGTTAATTAGAGTGTCAATGGGTGGCATCTGAGACTCAACCAGGCCAAACAATTTACACTGTGGGTAGGGTATCAAATTATCTGAGAGAGAAGTCTCTGATAAGTCCAAGCCTGCCAGCAACACCCTCAGACCATTTTGGACTGAAGAATGAGGAATTTGAAGGACTATGAAACCACTCTGTAAAATGCTCACAACAGATCAGCAGAAAGCTATGCAGCACAGGTGTGCCTGTAATTGGAAAATGGTCTATGTTCAATGGCCCCTCAAATTCACTTTCTTCTCAGACACTCCTGTGGGTTTTATAAAGCAGTTCAGGAAACCTAAGTGCTGACTGATCTTTTCTGAATATTTAGGCTTACATATTTCATGTAAAGTTTAGAGATGGGTTTTATTGCCCTGCCCCAGCCTTTACATAAAGAGCTGGCATTTCTGTCAGGAAGAACCGGCATCCATAGCTCCTTCTATAAGTCTGATTGAAATCAAAGATTCTGGATACACATGAGGAATTATGGAATATATTATATGAAGAATATATTACAAATGTTATGAACTCTTTTATTTCTAAAGCTATTTTACAACTTTGAGCTAACTGTATTTGCAGAGTAATCCACAGATCAACCCAAAGAATTTGTATTACATGCTTTATATGCATACTTATTGCATCGACTAGAAAGTCTTAGATTGTTGAACACTGCACCTAATTTCTGTTGATATGCTGATAGAAATTGTAAAGAATCAGTGAAAGAAAACTATCTTTTCCACATACAGTGGACAGAGTACTTGCTATTTTGCAAGTTCTCTCCTTAGCAAGGTAATACCTTTGTTGGGTGAGCCAGGCTCACTGAATACTCTAAGAAGCATCTGCTTGTCACTTTGCCTTTACAGAAGTCTGCAATTCAGCTGCTAGGGATAGTACTATTTGTATATGAAAGAAAACTTGCTCCATCCTAAGTATCTCCTCTCCTTTTTAGTTGCAAATGATGAGTCTATGAAACAAAAGCTGTTCTCTTACACAGCTAATCTGGACCCACTTGGCTCCTTGAAGACTGAATATTTGGCTGTGCAGAAGAGCTACTCATACAGAGAAATAGTTTTCTCTGAAAAAATACCTCAGCACTAAAGAAGACAGCATTATGGAGAAACTTCTCACCATATTAATTATTTGCTTCAGTGCACAGATACATATGGAAGATTCCCTGGAGAAGGAAATGGCAATCCACTCCAGCACTCTTGCCTGGAAAATTCCATGGACAGAGGAGCCTGATAGGCTACAGTCCATGGGGTCGCAAAGAGTCGGACACGACTGAGCGACTTCACTTTAATGATCAAATTACATTACATCAAAAGTATCAATAACCTCAGATACACAGATGACACCATCATTATAACAGAGAGCAAAGAAGAACTAAAGAACCTCTTGATGAAAGTGAAAGAGAGTGAAAAAGCTGGCTTGAAACTCAACATTCAACAAATGAAGATCATGGCATCTGGCCCCATCACTTCTTGACAAATAGATGGGGAAACAATGGAAACAGTGAGAAAGTTTGCTTTTTGGGGCTCCAAAATCACTGCAGATGGTGACTGCAGCCATGAAATTAAAAGATGCTTGCTCCTTGGTAGAAAAGCTATGACCAACTAGACAGCATATTAAAAAGCAGAGACACTACCTTTCTGACAAAGGTCTGTCTAGTCAAAGCTTTTTTCCAATAGTCATGTATAGATGTGAGAGTTGGACTATAAAGAAAGCTGAGCATTGAAGAATTGATGGTTTTGAGCTGTAGTGTTGGAGAAGACTCTTGAGAGTCCCTTGGACAGCAAGGAAATCCAACAAATCCATCCTAAAGGAAATCAGTCCTGAATATTTATTGGAAAGACTGATGCTGAAGCTGAAACTCCAATATTTTGGCCACCTGATGCAAAGAACTGACTCACTGGAAAAGATCCTGATGCTGGAAAAGACTGAAGGAGGGGCCGACAGAGGATGAGATAGTTGGATGGCATCACCAACTTAATGGACATGAGTTTGAGTAGGATCTGGGTGTTGGAGATGGACAGGGAAGCCTGGCGTGCTGCATTCCACGGGGTTGCAAAGAGTCAGACACAACTGAGCGACTGAACTGAACTGAATGATCAAATATCCCAAACATTACAATGTAGGATTGAAGGAGTCCACTCCAAATCTTCCCAAATCTTCCCAGCGATTAAAGAACAAAATCTGAGACCATGCTTGTGACTTGTCATACTGATAATTAAGAATAAGTGATGGAAAAACTGGGAGTTTTGTTTAACTAAAAAGAAAACTAAAACTAAAATGAAAGCAAAATCTTAAAAAATCTTTAGTTATATAACTAAAATGGATCTTTCAGAGAAGATGGAAAATTGGATCATCTCCACTCAATAGAACCAAAGTTACAAAAGGTTCTTTATAAACACTTTGAGTTCTCTTTATAAGTTATAAAATATGATAAAGGATAATAATAATATACTTAATTCTGATAACAAGACTCCTTACTGGGAAGGTTGTCAAGCTGTATTTATGGAACATTAGGGTATTATCAGAACCACTCTTTGTACTTCACGTTTTACTAGTTAATTTGGTGAAAATTATATTTACATGGATAAAATATTATTTGAAACAGACAACAGCCACAGAAAGGTTTATCCACTTTTGTCATTCTTATCATTTATATATTACTTCATGTACTGGTAAATTTTTATTTTATGTATGTGTGTGTGTGTGTGTATATATATATATATATACACACAAAATAAAACATACACCATGGTACTTTCCCATATAAAAATTACCTTTCATGATAATTACCTGCCTAAGTTATGAATCTGTGTGAATGTTTTTATAATACACATGGCTTGTTATATACACCATCTGTCTAATAACATAATGGTACAGATTTGTTGAAAGTATATTGATAAATATGTTATACAACACTGAAAGATGACATTCCTTTCATTCGTATACATACTATTAGTTTCATTTTATATTGTAGATTGCTACCATTTTCTTGAAAATAGCAAATAAAATTTCTAATTTTTAATTAATAAACTACAGTTGTTACCTGAGTAACAACTGAGAGATAATTTAACAAAACAGAATGTGGTAAGTGAGCAAAACAACAGGTTAAAGATAAACATTTCACTTTGCATAAGATAATGAACAGAGAAAGTTAAAAGACATCGACTTTTAAAGGATAATAAGATTGAAAAACATTGCTCAAATAAAGTTCTTAGAGTAGCAATTCTTATTAATCAAAATTACAATCACTATGATTTTTTTTAAGGGGAGATTAAAGGAAAGGATTGAAAGAATATTTTCACATTATACTTTCAACAGCAGGCAAGCTTCATTTGACACAATAAATGAATTTCTAAATAGCTATTTCTTTTTTCTTAGTAAATTATTCACAACTTAAATATTTGAGGGAAGATTGATAATTAAAGGAATTCAAAAATGAATCATTTTAGTTCACATAAAACTTAACTAAAGTCTTCTTGTTAAATGTGAGTTTTGCTTATTAATTTTAAAGTTGATCTGAGTTGGGCACAAATATTACTTTATATATAATGTCGATCATTTGTGATACTGAAAAAGCACAGTAAAATGATACACAGAGTACTCATCACTTAAATTCCATGATTATCACTATTGCCCAAATTCTGTATTACCCAAAAGAGTAAAATGAATTATTATTCATTAATAGCTTGTATAGGGTTAGTGCTTAACATATTAATAATTTTCCAAGCAGTTTTACCTGATTTTAGCTACTAGGTACTATAAGCAAGATTTAGAGAAATAAATAGAAAGTACAAGCTTTGCCTTCTTAAATTCTTAATTTAAGAACTTGGAAGCAAGTGAATATTGAAGATACAATAGGGGACTGGAATAAGCCTTTAAAATTTCTCTTGTTTTTTAAAACTTCAAAACTGTTTATCCTATCATACTTATGTCACATCTGCAATGGAGAGGAAAAATCAGTATGTCCTAAATATGTGTTAAAAATGGATTCTGTGTGTTTGTGTGTGTGTGATGAAAAATAGTGATAAAACTATATATATAGTATTTTGTTACTTGCCTACTTTCTTTCCTTACTATATATCTTTCCCATTATTACTATAAGATATTGTTGAAATACTATTGTAACATGCATACTTATTCTTTAGAATAATGCTCCACACACATAGACATATACTCAAAGATTTATAACTAAAAGATAACAGAAGAGGTCAAACAAAGCACTAAAAAATAATTCATTCATCCAAATAAAGGCCGAAAAGAAGTTCAGTTCAGTTCAGTTATATAAGCAGGGTGACAATATACAGCCTTGATGTACTTTCCCTATTTGGAACCAGTCTGTTGTTCCATGTCCAGTTCTAACTGTTGCTTCTTGACCTGCATACAGATTTCTCAGGAGGCAGGTCAGGTGGTCTGGTATTCCCATCTCTTTAAACAAAAAATAGAAGTGACAAATAGAAAACAAATACTAAGATGGTAGACTTAAGCCAGTACATTATCGATTACTGACATTAACTAAAATATACTAAGTACACCACATAAAAGCAGAACTAGCTGTACTAAACACAATTACTTTTAAAAGCTTAAACTTGTAATATACTGTTTAAACAAATACATTGTGAATAAAAAGAAAAGGACAGGTATAACATACATACATGGGAAGGAAAATACAGACCAAGATATCATTAGGCATAAGATAACTGGTATGGCTATACAGTATTGAAAAAAATTAGACTTCAAGACATTCAGCATATCCAAAAATAAAGATAAGAATTTCATAATCATGAAAGTCAATGAAACAGGAAGCTATAAATAATTTAAATTCAATCAATAACAATGTTTCCAAAAAGTATGAGGCAAAACTGACAGAACTAAGAAAAGGAATAGACCAACCAACAGAGATTTTATTATCTATAATTTTTATATTTTAATGCCCCTCATTTTATAATTTTAATACTTATCATTTAGTCATTGATTAACTTAGAACCACAGAGAAACAGAAATAATGATGATATAGAGGATGCGAAAAGCACTATCAGCCAAATTGCCTAACTGACATTTATAGAACATTAATCACAACTTCAGGGTATACATTTTTTAAAGGAACATGCAAGCTGATAACTCAAGCCTTTGTTGTTGCTGTTTAGTTGTTAAGTCATGACCGACTCTTTGCGACCTCATGGAATATAGCCCACCAGGCTCCTCTCGCCGTGGTATTTCCCAGGCAAGAATACTGGAGTCGGTTGCTATTTCCTTCTCCAGGAATTTAAGCCTTAATAAACATTAAAGGATCAAAATTATTAAGGAGTATATGTTCTTACTCTCTTAACATAGCAGTATTAAAATAGACATCACAAATAATAAAATAGCTAAAAAATACCACAATACTTGAAAATTAAACAGCAAGTTTAAATTTCCCAGATCAAAGAAAAAAACACACGGGAAATTAAAAGATAGTCTATTTAATTCTTTTGAAATGTATAGTAGAAGTCAATTATTTAAGTTTATGTCTTACAAGGTTACAAAAGAAGAGCAAATTAAACACAAAGAAGGCAGGAAAAGGATTCAATAAAATGAAAATGGAAATAGGTAAAATAGAAAAACTGACAGTGGAGAAAGTCATTAAAATAAACACCTAATGCTTTGAGGGGATTAATAAAATTGATTAATACCTAGCAACAGTGATCAACCAAAAAGAAATGAAATAATCTACTAATATGAGGAGTGAAAGAAGGATGTCACTTTCTATCATCCAAACACTAGAAACTTCATGTTAATAAATTCAAATTAGATAACATGGAAAACTCCTTTTAAAACACAAATGGACATAACAAGATATAGAAAAGCGGTGTATCTAAAATTTATACTTTAAAGAATATTGTTGTGACTGGTTTAATTGGTAAATTCCATTATATATTTTATGAAGACAGAATACCCATCTTATAAGTTCTTTCTGAAATAAAGAAGAAAAATTTATAACTTATGTAATAAAGTCATCATGCAACTGATTATAAAACCTGATAAGAAATTATAAAGACATTGGAAGAAAATTATAAAAAAGTATCTGTCTTGAATATAGACTTAAAAGCATTACAACATAAAAAACTAGAATTCAGCAAATAACAAAAGCACAATGGGCAAATGAGGTTTATTCTAAAATCTTAAACAAGATTGTTTAAAATAAAGATTGACCAATATATTCACCATACTAAAACAATAAATAAAAATGCATATCATCCTTTTCAAAGATGTGGGTAAATCATTTCATAAAATCATTAGATATTTGATTTCTAAATATCATGCAGAAAACTAGTAGCAAAAGGAAAATCCCTGGTCAAATGAAAAGCATCTTATTAAACCTATAGTTAATATCCTACTAAATGATAACATCTGCACCCTTAAAATCTTTGCTGCTTATTATACTTGAACTCAAAAAATGTCTGGCCAAGTGTTTTAATGTTTTATGTGTACTTTAAGGTATATTTATCAATTATTTAGAGGAAATACATACATATGTAATTTTCTCAAAACTGTTTTCTGTCTCACTAATTCTCTTTTCAAGTATATCTAAATTTCTACTTAATTTTTCCATTGAGTTATAAATGTCAATGATTTTTATTGACATTTAATATTCCAATCTATAAAGTCCTTGGTAATATAATTCTAATAGGTCATGATTACTCATATATTTGTTATATTTTAACTGGCAAATTTTATTTGTCCAAACCTAATTCTTATGAACCTTGAAGGCCTGGCTTGAGGATGATGTTTATTAAAAGAATATTCCTTTACTCCTGACAGGAGGTGTACCTATTTGCCAGAATTTTAAGTTAATTTTTATAGTTGAGATTTCCTTGATTGTGTACATAATGTAAATTCAAACCACAGACCCTCCTGAGAAAAGTTTAGCAATTCTCAGAGAAAAATTAGTACCATCATTTTTTTTTCCTCACCTGAAGCCTACAAAAATAAGCTGTTTTCTAAATTGGTTTTATTTCTTTCAAAAGGACAGTTCACAGCTTAAAACTTATACTTGAATTATCCTCTATTTATGTAGCATCCTCAGATTTAGGTTTTTCTCTACCAGATCTAAGTTCTAGTGTCCAATTTCCATTAAAGCTCTTTATTCCTGCCAAAGGTCCTTGTATTCAGGACAGCCCCAGTTTTCACATTTATTTACCACTCTGATATCAGTTTACAGTTTTGCGGGAGAAGCAGGGTATGGAGACTCTTGGGGATTTCACCCCCTTCTTTTAAACTCAGTAATGCATTCAAAAGCTTATGGTTATAATTTATCCGACATCCGCATATTTTTATGCCAAAAGGGCATTTTAGAATATCTAGTCTGCCATTCTGATGGAAATATAAGTATAGACTCCCATGGCCTTTATTATTTTCTTAAATGATTCCTTAAATATTACATAAGGGCACTCAGGCAGTGATATAAGTAGGCATATGTCTATGTTGTAGAGACAAGTTTTGCTGCATTTGAAAATTTTCGTCCAAAAGTAAAAGTTAAGCAAGATTCTTTCATTTCCAAAATTGTTTCACTGGAGTTAGGCAAACGTGAAAGTTGCTTGGTTTCCTGCAACCAGAGAAGAGTGGAAAATTACTGTTTCAGGAATTTGGACCCTAGGAAATACGGCTCAATGTGTACCTGCTTTATAGAAAAAATAAATTTATACAGCTGTGAACAAACAACTATAATTTGCAACACTCTGTCATTTTCTGAAGTATTCTAAGTCCTTACTTTGCTCCGAGTCATATGACTCATCAGAAGAAAACAAACATTCCCACTTTCCACTACTGTATTTTAAACTAAGTGATGGAAATTATAGTGCTGACAAGCCTGATAGGATTAGAATGCTGACACATGGATAATCCAACTGTTTCTTTTAGCCCATTCAGCTCATGTGGTTTGGTGTAAACACTGTAATATCACCTGCCTCAGTCTGCAGGCCCATTAAAAAATGCAAATAAATTCTGGCTTACTTTGACTTTAACGGTTATGGTGTCTACATTTTGTATTCTCCATGATCATAGCACTGCTCCAATTCCATTCAAAATGTGGCCTTCTGAAAGCGTTTAACTTTCTTGAATGCAACATTTTTATTATCTTTTTTTGTACTGCATAGAGACTGAGTTCATCTGATTTTAATGTGGGGTTTCTCTGGTGGCTCAGTGGTGGAGAACCCACCTGCCAACACAAGAGACACAGGAGACAAGGGTTCAATCCCTGGGTTGTGGAGATCCCCTGGAGGAGGAAATAATCCATTCCTGTATTCTTGCCTGGAAAATTCCATGGACAGAGGAGTCTGGCAGGCTACAGTCCATAGCGTTGATGGTCTGTGGGGTCCCAAAGAGTCGGCCACGACTGAGCATGCATACAACAACGCAAAAACTGCTAAGGAGTTTATCTGGTTTTCAGTCAAAAAGCATAGCCCAACAACTATATGCACTGATTACATGATCTGTGGTGAAGGAATAATGAGGTAACTTGAAGGCGGATTATCCTTTTAACAATATTACTAACATAAGCAAATCTTGAAAGTTTGGGGGTTCCCTTTAATGTTATATTTTCCTTGAAATGTGATAAGCATGAAAAATGGAATTTTTGGATTACACAAAGAATTGAATAAACAGAGTTCATGGAAAAGTCTGGGCTAATGAAGTAAAAAGATTCCATCCATTAGTTTAAATTTAGCTTTCATATATATCCTCATATATAGACAGTTCAAAGATGTTTTTCCTAATAGGATGTGATATATCATATTTTATGATAATTTGAATGGGAGCCTTGTCTGCTCAGCCTTGTATTTCTATGTCTGCATGTGACAGAAGAGTTCTTGTGTACCGGGATCAGTCATTGAGAAAACTGCTTCTCTCATTTCACAAGAGAGGCACCACCTTCCTTTGGATCGCAGGCCAACCTTGGTCTAGAAGCCTTTGTGAATCTCTGGTACTTTCTTACAGACTCAGTGTGCTTTTAAATGTTTATGGTTGTAATTTATCCAGCACATGTGTGTTTTATGGCAGAAGTATATTTCAGAGTATGTGTTCTGCCTCTCTGCTGGACATGCAGTCTGGATCACACCATGCTTAAATATTTTCTTTGAAATAATTTCTATGAAATAATAAGAAATATATATTGGGTTACTGACTGAGGTCCTAAAACCCTTGTAAGTAGAAATACTATAAGAATCATCTGTTCTAATATTTGATCTTTGGCCCTGGATCTTCACACAGAGTCCTTAAATCCCTTGAAATGTCCTGTGTGACAAGAATGTCTCTTGTTCCAATGAGGTAACTGTTAGTGGGCTTCTGGATGGTGGCTGGTCTCAGAAAGGCCAACTCATTGTTGTTGTTCAGTCACTAAGTCATGTCCAACTCTTTGTGATCCCATGGACTGCAGCCCACCAGGCTTCCCTCTCCTTCACTATCTACCAGAGCTTGCTCAAACTCATGTCCATTGAGTCAGTGATGCCATCCAATCATCTCATCCTCTGTCATCCCCCTCTCTTCTTGCCCTCAATTTTCCCAGCATCAGGGTCTTTTCCAGTAAGTCAACTCTGCATCAAGCGGCCAAAATATTGGAGCCTCAGCTTCAGCATCAGTCCTTCCAGGGGATATTTAAGGTTGATTTCCTTCAGGAATGAGTGGCTTGATCTTGCTGTCCGAAAGCATCAATTCTTTGGTGCTCAGCTTTCTTTATGGTCCAACTCTCACATCCATACATGACTACTGGAGAAACCATAGCTTTAACTAGATGGATCTTTGTCGGCAAAGTGATGTCCCTGCTATTTAATATGCTGACTAGGTTTGTCACAGCTTTTCTTCCAAGGAGCAAGTGTCTTTTAATTTCGTCATGATTAGAAGCTTAGAACATTAAGCCCCACTCCCCAGTTTTGTTTTGTTTTTTAGAAATAAAGGAGCTAGAAATTAAGGTATTAATTGATCATGCCTATCGTGATGCAGCCCCCATAAAAATCCCCCACAAATGAGGTTCCGAGAGCTTCTGGGGTGGTGAACACGTGTACACATCAAGAATGTGGCACAACCTCATTCCACAGAGAAAAAAGATCCTGGGGTCTGGACTCTGCCAAAGCTCACCACATATGACTCTCTTCATCTGACCATTCAATAGTATCTTTCAAAATATCCTTTATAATAAATTGGCGATACTTAAGCTGCTTTCTTGGGGCTGTGAACTTCTTTAGCAAATTATAGAACCCAAGGAAAGGGCAGTAGGAACCTCTAATTTGTAGAAGTTGGGGGTAACTGGGGAACCTGCTACTTCAAATTAGCATCTGAAAGAGGCGTCAGTCTTGTTGGACTGGGTCCTCACCCTGTGGGGTCTGAGCTAACTCCCGTTGTTTGTGTGTACTTACTTAGTTGCTCAGTCACGTCTGAGTCTTTGCGATCCCAAGGACTGTAGCCTGCCAGGCTCCTCTGTCCATGAAATTCTCTAGGGAAGAATACTAGAGTGGGTTGCCTTGCCCTCCTCCAGGAGATCTTCCCAACCCAGGGATCAAACCCAGGTCTCCCACATTGCAGGCAGATTCTTTACCATCTGAGCCACCAGGGAAGCAACCCTGGTTAGGCACAGAATTAAACTGTAGAACACTGAGCTGGTTTCAGAGAGGTCAGTGTGGGAAAAACTCGACACATCTGGTCACAGAAGTGTTCTTTATGAGTAGTGAGTTTTTTCTAAAAATGAAGTGAATGGAGAAAAAACATCAGTCACTCAGATGTGTCTGTATCGTTGTGACCTCATGGACTGTAGCCTGTCAGGCTCCCCATTTCATGGAATTCTCCACAAGAACACAGGAGTGGGTTGCCATGCCCTCCTCCAGGTATCTTCCCAGTTCAGGGATCAAACTTGGGTCTCCTACATTGCAGGCATATTCTTTACCACCTGAGCCACCAAACGTAACTTAAAGGCACACGTGCAACCATGAAATATGTTCTCAGAACTTAGTCTTTGTTTTCCACATGAACCAACAAGACATTATACAGAGTTCATATATCCTAGAAAATGCTTTGATAATTCTCCAGGGCTGAGTAATGGATTGTAAAAGACTGAATTATATCTCCCAACACTTATATGTTGCAGACCCAGCTCCCAATGTGGCTGTATTTGGAGATAGGGCTTTAAATAAGGTCGCTTAGGTAGGCTCTTAATCCAACAGGACTAAGGACTGGGGTCACAAAGAGTCGGATGACTGAGCGACTTTCACCTTAGGGACCTTTTACCAGGGAAATAGTACACACAGAGAAAAGGACATGTAAAAACACAGGAGAAGGTAGCTGTCTGTAAGCCAAGGAGAGAGCCCTCAGGAGAAGTCACAACTGCCAGCATCTTGATCTTGGATTTCCAGCCTCCAGAAATGTGAGAAATAAATGTTTGTATTTTCAGCCACCTATCTATGGTATTTTATTATGCAACCCTGGTCAATTAATACAAGGGTGGTTGAAAACACAGATTTACAGCACACAAAGGATATTTTCTAATCATCTATTTCAGGGTTTCTAAAGGGTTGGAAGCCCAGCACGCTGCAGTCCATGGTGTCATAAAGAGTCAGATACAACTTAGTGACTAAACAACAACAAAAATACTTCTGTGTGCAGGTTAGAAGTTCAGGTTATTTACTTCATTACAAAATGTTATAAGATATAAAATTATTCCATAAAATACTGTACTCACACTTTTTTTTAAATGTGGAAGATATTACTGGAGTTAACTAAATAATATTGACAATAGTAGTAACAATACATATTTTATATAAACTGCAGAAAATTCTGAAAGAGATGGGACTGCCAGACCACCTTACCTGCCTCCTGAGAAATCTATATGCAGGTCAAGAAGCAATAGTTAGAACCACACATGGAACAATGGACTGGTACCAAATTGGGAAAGAAGTATGTCAAGGCTATATATTGACACCCTGCTTATTTAACTTTTATGCTGAGTACATCATACAAAAGGCTGGGCTGGATGAAGCACAAGCTGGAATCAAGATTGCTGGGAGAAACATCAATAATCTCAGATATACAGATGACATGACCCTTATGGCAGAAAAGTGAAGAGAAACTAAAGAGCCTCTTGATGAAAGTGAAAGAGGAGAGTGTAAAAGTTGGCTTAAAACTCAACATTCAGAAAACTAAGATCATGGCAACTGGTCCCATCACTTAATGGCAAACAGATGGGGAAACAGTGAGAGACTTTATTTTCTTGGGCTCCAAAATCACTGCAGATGGTGACTGTAGCCATGAAATTAAAAGATGTTTGCTCCTTGGAAGAAAAGCTATGACCAACCTAGACAGCATATTAAAAAACAAAGACATTACTTTGTCCACAAAAGTACATCTAGTCAAAGCTGTGGCTTTTCCAATAGTCATGTATGGATGTGAGAGTTGGACAATAAAGAAAGTTTAGCACCAAAGAATTGATGCTTTTGAACTGTGGTGTTGGAGAAGACTGTTGAGAGTCCTTTGGACTATAAGGAGATCAAATCAGTCCATCCTAAAGGAAATCAGTCCTGAATATTCATTGGAAAGACTGATGCTGAAGCTGAAACTCCAATACTTTGGCCAGCTGATGTGAAGAACTGACTCATTGGAAAAGACCCTGATGCTGAGAAAGATTGAAGGCAGGAGGAGAAGGGGATGACAGAGGATGAGATGGCTGGATGGCATCACTGACTCAATGGACATGAGTTTGAGCAACTTCCAGGAGTTGGTGACGGACAGGGAAGCCTGGTATGCTGCACGCAGTCCAAGTTGCAGAGTAGGACACGACTGAGTAACTGAACTGATAATTATATAAGATTTATACCTAATATTATAATAACTATCATTTGATAAGTATGTCTTCTATGCCAAACCTTGCAGTCTTTTTATACCTTTCTTTGTATTATTAATAACATCTTAATTTAATAATGAGCAAACTGAAATTCAGTAACACTAATACACTTGCAATTTTTCACAGAGTTAATAATTACCCTGGGAATGTAGCATATTCTTAGAAACAAGTTGGAAGTGTGATCCCAAGGTGAATAGATTCCACCATGTACTTCAAAGTAGAAAAAAAATTATACAAAATCATGTACTTGGTCCAAACTTATGTTTATCAGGGGAGTAAAGTAAGTGCAAAGAAAGTTTAAGAAATACGTTAAGATTAGACATCTATTTAGCAGCAGAATCAGAACTAGAATCCAGAACGACTGAAAAATCATCAAAATCGCTTTTTTTCCAATACAGTATAAAAAAAAATCACACATTTTTAAAGTGTTATTTAAATAAAAAACTATGCTTAATATTTAAAAACGTGAAGTCCAGTTTCACCAAATGTCAAATATAACAATTTTACTTTATTTTCAATTCTGATAGAGTTAAGTTTCAATCAATCACAGAACATTTACATTGTTAGAACAATGTTCTACATCATTCACGCTTATAGTAAAATAAAAGTAGTCAATGGAGAACTGATAATAAGATATGGGTCCTAAAATATATAAATAAATAAATAGATGAATGAGTGAATGAATAAATAAATAACTTTCTGAT
The DNA here is from genome assembly GCF_014754425.2 of Oryx dammah. Taxonomy (NCBI): domain Eukaryota; kingdom Metazoa; phylum Chordata; class Mammalia; order Artiodactyla; family Bovidae; genus Oryx; species Oryx dammah. The sequence goes on from NW_024070191.1 coordinate 17,272,010, forward strand.
AATATCTCTCAGAAAATAAACTTATAAGTTGTAAATTCGGAGAATTTTGATTATTAAAATACATATTTAAGCCTCTTTGTATACACTAAACATTAAAGAATTTAGAATTGGAGGCATTTAATTAAAAAGTTAGTTTTTAAGAACATAAAACAGAGTACCTCCTAAATTACTGGTTATTAGGAGAGTATGTTTCAAATTATTGGTTTTAAAGATTTAACTTTACAGTTGTCTCATCTTTTGTTCAGCCACATTATCTGACACAAATAGGATTTAAAGAGAAAAATCTTAAAAAATCAGTGTGGCTGAAATCCTTAAGGAAAGAATCCTTCAGGTCAATCCTAAATAAAATCCTGATAGAATGTTTTTATCTGATTTAGAGCAACAGCTTTGTAAAGAATATAAAATATTTTGACAAAAACATGCTTTGCTGTTTTTGTTGTAGAAAAGTTTCCTAGATATGTAATGGTCCCCAGATCATGGATAGCTTTGTATTCGTATTATGGACAAATCTCATTAGACAAATGTTAAGTGGGCATTGACTACTATAGGGGCCACTCCAACTGGGAATGTCATGTGAAATCTATCACACAGCTGTCTGAAAAACATCAAACAGAAGAATTGAATTCATACATCATAATATATATCAGATGAAGCCAAATATTAAAAGTCTATTAAAGCAATCTATAATCCAAAATCAGTGGTATTGTTTTATATATTGTCCTTTGTATAACATACAAAGTAAATACAGTATTATTACACTTACTGATGACATAAACTAATAGCCTTCAAATTTCCAATTTGAATCTTGTTTTTTAAAAAAGCTATTTTTATCAGGATTCTTAAAATCTAATATTCATATAAATAAATAGATGTTCCATTATTTTAGATGTCCCATTAGTAGGTAATCACTCACTAAAACATTACTAAGTATAATGTAGAAAATAAGATTGGAATATTCCTGATAATTGCAAAGATTCTCAACAAAACATAAAATTAATTAACCTGCATTAAAAAAATCATACACTGTGGTCAAGTGAAAATAGTTCCTGCGAAGTAAGGATAGTTCAACATATGTAAATCTATAATTATGATATAAGACATGAATAGAATGAAAAACAAAAACTGCATGACCATCTCTGTAGATACAGAAAAAGCACTTGACATAATACAATATTTTTCATGATAAAACACTCAACAAATTATATATATATTAATAGAAGGAAAATATTTCAACATAATAAAGCCAAGCAAGACATGTTCACAGCTACCAGCATACTCAATGGTGAAAGGTTGAGTGCTTTTCTTCTAAGATCAGGAACAAGACAAGGCTGCCTATTTTCACTACTCTTGTTTTCACTACTCCTTTCACTAACTCCTGTTCTCAACTCCTAGTACTGCAAGTCCTAGCCAGAGAAATCAAGCAAAAATAATAATAATAAAGCATTCAAGTAAGAAAGAAGGACATAAAGTTATCTTTGTTGGCCAATGATAAGTGTATATATATAAGTGTGAGTGTGTGTGTGTAGTGTATACCTATAGAAAATCCTAAAGACTATACCAAAAACTGCTAGCAGTAGTCTACACATTTAGTAAAGTTGCTGACTAGGAAATCAACATACTAAAAACAGTTGTTTTTCTATATATTAACAAAATATAAGGAAAAGAAATGCAAAAAGTCAATATGGCTGGCTGAGGTGGCCTTATAAACGGCTGTGAATAGAAGAGAAGCAAAAGGCAAAGGAGAAAAGGAAAGATATACCCACTTGAATGCAGAATTCCAAATAACAAGGAGAGATAAGAAAGCCTTCCTCAGGGATCAATGCAAAGAAATAGAGGAAAACAATAGAATGGGAAAGACTAGAGATCTCTTTAAGAAAATTAGAGATACCAAGGGAACATTTCATTCAAAGATGGGCACAATAAAGAACAGAAATTGTATGGACCTAACAGAAGCAGAAGATATTAAGAGATATTAAGAAGAGGTGGCAAGAATACACTTGCCACTTGTATAGAACCATGCAAAAAAGATCTTCATGACCCAGATAACCACAAAGGTGTGATCACTCACCTAGAGCCAACATCCTGGAATGCAAAGTCAAGTGGGCCTTACGAAGCATCGCTATGAACAAAGCTAGTGGAGGTGATGGAACTCCAGTTGAGCTATTTCAAATCCTAAAAGATAATGCTATAAAAGTGCTGCACTCAGTATGCCAGCAAATTTGGAGAACTCAGCAGTGGCCACAGGACTGGAAGAGGTCAGTTTTCATTCCAATCCCAAAGAAAGGCAACCAAAGAATGTTCAAAGTACCACACAATTGCACTCATCTCACATGCTAGTAAAGTAATGCTCAAAATTCTCCAAGCCAGGCTTCAACAGTACGTGAACCATCAACTTCCAGATGTTCGAGCTGGATTTAGAAGAGGCAGAGGAACCAAAGATCAAATTGTCAACATCAAAAAAGCAAGAGATCATCAAAAAAAGCAAGAGAGTTCCAGAAAACATCTATTTCCATTTTATTGACCATGCCAAAGCCTTTGATTGTGTGGACCACAACAAACTGTGGAAAATTCTTCAAGAAATGGAAATACAAGACCACCTGACCTGCCTCCTGAGAAACCTGTATGCAGGTCAGGAAACAACAGTTAGAACTGGACATGGAACAACAGACTGGTTCCAAATCAGGAAAGGAGAACGTCAAGGCTGTATATTGTCACTCTGTTCATTTACCTTATAGGCAGAGTACATCATGAGAAACACTGGGCTGGAGGAAGCACAAGGTAGAATCAACATTGCCAGGAGAAATATCAATAACCTCAGATAGGCAGATGACACCACCCTTATGGCAGAAAGTGAAGAGGAACTAAATAGCCTCTTGATTAAAGTGAAAAAGGAGAGTGAAAAAGTTGGCTTAAAACTCAACATTTAAAAAATGAAGATCATGGCATCTGGTCCCCTCACTTCATGGCAAATAGCTGGGGAAACAATGGAAACAGTGACAGACTTTATTTTGGAGGTTTCAAAATCACTGCAGATGGTGATTGCAGCCATGAAATTAGAAGATGCTTGCTGCTTGGAAGAAGAGTTATGACTAACCTAGACAGCATATTAAAAAGCAAGGCATTACTTTGCCAACAAAGGTCCACCTAGTCAAAGCTATGGTTTTTCCAGTAGTCATGTATGAATGTTATAACTGGACTATAAGGAAAGCTGAGCGCTGAAGAATTGATGCTTTTGGACTGTGGTGTTGGAGAAGACTCTTGAGAGTCCCTTGGACTGCAAGGAGATCAAATGAGTCAATCTTAAAGGAGATCAAATGTCAGTCCTGAACATTCATTGGAAGGACTGATGCTGAAGCTGAAACTCCAATACTTTGGCCACCTGATGTGAAGAACTGACTCATAAGAAAAGACCCTGATGCTGGGAAAGATTCAAAGTGGGAGGAGAAGGGGATGACAAAGGATGAGATTGTTGGATGGCATCATTGACTCAATGGACATGAGTTTGGGTAAACTCCAGGAGTCAGCGATGGACAGGAAGGCCTGGCGTGTTGCAGTCCACGGGATCTTAAAGAGTCAGACACAACTGCACGACTGAACTGAGCACAATATTTTAAAAATAAAGAAAATAATCTTATTCACAATCGCATCAAAGAAAAAACAGAGAATAAGTTTAACCATGAAGGCAAAACAAGTGTATGCTGAAAACTACAGACTTTGATGAAAGAAACTGAAGAAACAAAAAAGTGAATAAATATTCTGTGTTCATGGATCAGAAGAGTTAACATTATTAAAATGGTCACATTACATTTAGCTGCCTACTAATTCACTGTCAGCTCAGTTCAGTTCAGTCGCTCAGTCGTGTCCGACTCTTCGCAACCCCATGAATCACAGCACGCCAGGCCTCCCTGTCCATCACCAATTCCCGGAGTTCACTCAGACTCGCGTCCATCGAGTCAGTGATGCCATCCAGCCATCTCATCCTCTGTCGTCCCCTTCTCCTCCTGCCCACAATCCCTCCCAGCATCAAAGTCTTCTCCAGTGAGTCAACTCTTCGCATGAGGTGTAATCCCTACCAAAATTCCAATGTCATTTTCCATAGAAATAGAGAAAACAATCCTAAAATTTATTTGGAGCCACAATAGACCCTGAATACCCAAAGTAATTTTGAGAAGGAACAACAAAGCCAGAGGCATCACACTTTCTGATTTCAAGCTATATTACAAAGCTGTAGTAATAAAAACATAGTTCTGGCATAAAATGGACACATAAATCAACAGAATAGAATTGAGAGCCCAGAAATAAATTCCTCAATGTACAGTCAACTAATATTTGACAAGCAAGTCAAGAATACTCAATGGAGAAAGGACAGTCTCTTGAGTTAAAGATGTTGGGAAAACTAGATAATCATAGGCAAAAGAATAAAATTGGACCCCTTATCTTACACCATTTACAAAAATAAGCTCAAATGGATTAAATACCTGAACCATAAAACTCCTAGAATATAAAGAAAAAATTATTTTTTATTTGTCTTGGAAGAAATTTCCTGGATACAACGAAAGCACAAGCTACAAAAGAATAAAAAAAAGTGTGGGACTATATTAAACTAAAGAGCATTTGCACAGCAAAAGAAACAGTAAAATGAAAGGCAGTCTATGGAAAGGGGGAAAATATTTGCAAGCCATGTTTCAGATAGGGGTTAATATCCAAAGTATATAAAGAACTCATGCAATTCAATAGCAAAAGAAGCAAATAAGCAAAAACCCTGAGCAACTTACACCTATTCAAATGTCTATCATCAAAAGACAAGATACAACAAGTATTGGTGAGGGTGTGGAGAAAAGGGAACCATTGTTGGTGGGAGTAAAAATTGATGTAGCCACTACGGAAAACTATGGATCCAGTATGGTGGGTCCAAAACATTTAACAATAAAACTACCATACAATCCAGCCACTTTTGTCTGTATATACAAAAGAAATGAAAACAGGATCTTGAAGAGATCTCTGCACCCCCATATTTATTGCAGCATTATTCACAACGGTCAAGATATGAAAGCAACCGAAGTGTCCAGAAAGCCCTCAACTTTCTTTCACAAGGAAAATTATGTCTTGTGAATAAAACTTGAGGGCATTACGCTAAGTGAAATCAGGCAGACAGAAAAGGAAATACTGTATGATATCATGTATATGCAAAATCTAGGGAAAGTTGACTCAGATAAATAAAGGGTACAGTGGTGGTTACTATGGGCAAAGGGGTGAGGAAAATGGGACAATTTTGGTCAAAGAGTAGAAGCATTCAGTTATAAGATGAACATGCTTTAAATATCTAATATATGGCATGATAATTATGGCTAATAATACTATAAGAAAGTAAACTCTAATGTTTTTATCACACACAAAATGATGGTAAATGTATGATGGGATGGAGGTATTAGCTAATACAATGATGGTAATTATTTTGCATTATGTAAATATTTCAAATCAACCAGTTGTACACTTTAAATTTACACAAATGTATGTCTTAGTTATATCTTAATAAAAATCAGAATAACTTATTTATATCTACTTCTGAAGTCTTTGTTTATGGATTTTTTTCCTTGTGCTTGTGAATTCAAAGATAACATACAACTGATTAGTTTTACATGAAATGTTTCTGTTTCTAAAGAAACTAAAGAAAATTCTATGAATAATTATTTTAGATTATATTTTTAACACTAATTAATACTTAGAAAATTCCAGGAATATTGATTTCACAAAACCTTCATTTTAGAGATGAATCACATGTATAAATTCAAGGGCAGTTCCGTAGAGGATAAGAAAGATGTGTAGTGTGGATATTAAAATTTTCTTTAAAGAAGCTAGGTGTTTTTTACATTTAGTTGTCATTTAAAGGATATGCAAATACCTGTTTTTCTTTGACCACGTGTCATTCACTATAAAGAGTTTTTTAATCAATTTTTAAATCACTGATTTACATATCTGAAATTTTGAGAAAGAGCTTTCATTCTGTGAAATTAAAATATTTAAAGAACACAGAATTTTTAAAAATATTTTTCTAATATGAGATAAATTCAGCTTTACATGAATATCCACTCGTTAGGCAGATAAACAGATTACTAAAAAAAAAGACAAGCAAATTAGAAATGAAAAATATGAAAGGATTATGTGAAGATGAAAAATTTTATGCATATATTCTCTCTTAGAATTTCAAATAATTCTATTTATATAATTCTTCTTGGGGTTCCAAATTGCAAGCCAATGCTTTTAAGGATAGAATTATTTTTGGAAAGATTACTCTGCTATGATCTCAAACAAGTACTCTATGTACAACTTATATAATCCTACCTTAAATAAGTTTTCATCTTTCATGTTCTTTCACTTTCTTGTTTTTGGAATTGGGAGGGCCACCTTTATGGCTTTATTATGTTTCAAAGGTCAAATCATCAGCATTGGGACTCAACACATATTCTAATCTCAACTATTGCCTTTTCATCTACAGTTTATCCCATTCAACTTCTTCACCAGCCATTTCCCAAATATTAGCTGTAATCTTCTATTGTAAGACTGTATCTATTACGTCCCACTCCATTCATTGCACTTGACTGCAAGCACTTTGAAATCAGAAACACCATTTGCTTTCACCATCATAATCCAGTGTCTCTCATGGTTTGGCCAGTTTGGATTCCCTGCACAATATGTTCACGTATCTCTAGTTTCTTTGTGGTCTTCAGCCCTATATCCTCTAAGTTGGATACCAGCACCCCCCCACCCCAGTATTGTGAAATTACGAGTTCCCAAATTCCTATTATGAAAACTAAGATTGTTTGGATTTGAGGAAGCTCAAAATTATTTTAGTAAAATTTTTTGCAACCCAGCCATTGTGGAAACACTCACCTAACTGAACACTGTTTGTGAACTGCTCAAAAAGAGGGGCCAAGGGACTTCAGAACGTTAATGTCACAAGGATCATGGTAACTGGGACAGACTGAAACTATCTAACAAACTATTTTTCAAACAATTAAAATAAATCACTTCAATTACATTGCCTGGCAATGGGTATGTTATTTTTAGTCACAGGTATAATGATATGTCCCAGCAGGTTTTAGAGAAAAATGGGAAGGATCTCCTCGTGACATGCTAGGCATCACAGAGCTCATAAATTAACGCTGGATAGAGCAATCAGGCTGGCAAACACTGGCAACATCCTTAATTTCCTCTTTAGAATTCGTTGTGGGTGGGCAGGTCAATCACTGCCATTTAAATCCTCACACCTGTGCGTCTTCACCGTTTGGCTCACTGACAAATTTAAAAACAAAACATGACAAGCTTTCCCCCCAGAAAAACACAACCTTTGAAATGATGAGTGACAAATTCTACAAAGGAAAGTGCTGTGTTTTGCTGTTGTAACTTTTTTTTTCTTTAAAGAGAGATTTATGTTTACTGTAGGAGGACGTGTCTCCACATATGGATGAGTTCTCAGGGGCGGTGTCACTGAACTTGAGAAAAGCAAAGCTCGCAAAATGGAGGAGGGTAGTTAAGTAAAACTGCTACAGATTGTAACCACCTGCCTCTGTCTGGCTCAGGGAGCGCTGAAAGTACACAGCCAAGTTCTTAGAAAACACACCAGCCAGTACTCTCACCCTCCGAGAATACTGATGCGTGAAGCGGCTCTTAAACCTCAATTTCACTATTCATCTCTTCTCATGAGAGAAAGATCAGAGTGGAGATTCATTCTTAGAGTGTGTGAGTGTGTCTTGCTTCAAACAGTAGTTTAAAGAAACTTAAATAGATACTGAAAACTGTATTAATCATATATGTATATGAGTTATTACTGCTAGAATGCAAGCTTTATGAAGGCAGGCATTTTTCTGTCGTGTTCACTGCTAAATCCTCAAAGAAAAATGCATAGCTTGTGGTAGATACTTGATGAATATTTGGTAGAATAATTGAGTGTATATATGATTATCTATTAATCAATACCTTCCTGTACTTGTACTCAGTAGCCCATAAAAATTCAAAATAATCCCTCCTACCACGTGCCAAGTATCTTCATGTACGTTATTTAATGCTCATACGAGTTTACACACAGGAGTTCTAATTCCTTATTCTACAAATTAACGGAATGAGACTGAACAGTTGTTCCAAGATTTGTCAAAGGTTATCTAGTAAACATCAGATTTTAACCTTAAGCCACTAGATGGTGTTTATACTATACAGATGTTACATATATTCTGGCTCCTATTTTGAATCTATTGCATTTTGTTTCTTTCTTCCACTAATGGCTGTTCTGTGTGTTTTTTTCCCCCCTATTCCTTACCAGTTATTTGCTCATTTATAATTTATAACCACTTACTTTCACAGGGAATGAGAAGTGCATTCTAGAATCGTCACCAAAAGGATGTGAAGGGCTGGCTGGTATCTGAAACTGAAACCAAAGCAATGGGACTGAAGGCTCAGAAAGGTGCTCTCTGATCCCTCATGACTTGTGACAACTGATAACACAGAAGCGTTGCCTGAAAGGCAGGATAGCGGAGACACAGTAGAGGAAGAAACACACACATATTCCTTTATACATATATATAAACCCGACAAGTAAAAACTGAAGCATAGACAAAGCAGAGAGAATAGTATAATGAAACTACTGTATCTATCACTCAGCTTCAGCAGTTATCAAGCTATGGCCAACCTTATTGCACCTATTCCACCTCTCTTTCTCCTTTGTCCTGGATTACTATGAATCACCTTTCCAACTTTATATCATTTCATCTATAAATATTTCAGCATATAACGAAAATTAAGGCATTCCTTAATATAATTAAATATCCAGACATTTTCTATGTTTATCATATTTGTTTAAGCTTATATGTTGCAAATGGTTGATACAGTTCGAACTCTCTTTTGATCTTTAGGTTCCCCCCAGTTTTTTTTTCTTTCTCTTCATGATTTTTTTTTTTTTTGAAAGACTAATTATTTTGTCTTGTAGAATATTCTACCCATCGGATTTTGCAGTTTCTTCCAGAAATGTCACTTATCATGTCCTTTGTTCCCGTACACTGTTATTTAAAACTGGAGGCTTAATCAGATTAGGGTTGGATGTTTTGCAAGAAAGGTATCTAAGTGCTGGGAGCTTGTCTGGTAGCTCTCTGATTTGTGTCAGCAGCCACTGATGATGCTGCCTAAATCCATTACTGTGTTAGGGGGTGTTGCAAAGTGGGGATCTCCTCTGTGTCAGTTCTTACTTACTAGTGAGAATGTGTCCACAAAGAGAATCAACATTCATCATCTCATCTGTGTATATCCTGGCAACTGGTTTATACACGAAAGGCAAGACAACAGCAAGGTCACTGCAACCAAGACAATAGGTTGAGAGTGACGTGAAATATAGTGAAAGTCACTCAATCATGTCCGACTCTTTGCAACCCCATGGACTATACAGTCCATGGAGTACTCCAGGCCAGAATGCTGGAATGGGTAGCCTTTCCCTTCTCCAGGGAATCTTCCCAAACCAGGGATCCAACCCATATCTCCCACAATGCAGGCAGATTCTTTACCATCTGAGCCACCAGGGAAGCCCAAGAATACTGGAGTGGGTAGCCTTTCCCTTCTCCAGAGGATCTTCTCAACCCAGGGATCAAATCCAGGTCTCCTGCACTGCAGACAGATTCTTTACCAGCTGAGCTACCAGAATAGCCCAAAATCTCCTTAGCAGAGGATGGTTAGTGAAAGGTGGCCATATTAATAATTATGCCAGAGAAATATATATAAACTTGGTAAATCCTGGGCAAGCTAGAACATAGGGCAAATTGTATGTATAATTCATTGCTGATTTATATAAAAACACAATTTATTTTTCCATTATAGAGCATATGGAGAAGGAAATGGCAACTCACTCCAGTATTCTTGCCTGAAAAATCCCTTGGACAGAGGAGCCTGGTGGGCTCCAGTCCACGGGGTCGCAAAGAGTCAGACATGACTGAGCGACTTCACTTTCACTTTCTATAGAGCATATATATGTTGGGCATAAGAAATATTCAAGTGTGGCTATTTCCTGCTTCCTGCCCTTACAGAGATTTCTGAGAAAAATGCTAATTCAGAAGAACACTCAGAGGTTAAAAGCCAAGAAAACATAAAGAGTTGAAAGTGTTTTAAGTTGCTCTGATCACATCCTATTTGTCAGAATTCAGGCACACGCTTTGCTGTCTCAACCAAAGGGAGGCTGCAAACTAACCTGGCTATTTGCTGAGAAGGAAGTATATTAGAGATAATAAACAATTAGGCAAATTATTCAACGTGCTGTTTTCATGGTGGAAGAAAATAAGTTTTAAATATGGAATTTATTAAAGACAGTCATATGCATATGTACATACAAGTTCATGATAAGACATTTATATGCATATGCACATGTGAGTTCATGATATTAATTTCAGTTTATTTTAGGCAGAACTCAGATACACAGTTTCTTTCTAAGGCTTAATTACCCAGCCTCATCTTTTACAGTGCAAGGGCTATTGAGGCAATTAGCAATAGAAATTTGCTAATCTGTCAAGGGCATGGATGAATTCCAATTAAAAAGTGAATTTATTTGATCATGAGGAGAAAAGCTTAAAATGAAGGAAAAATATTTTTGTGAGCTTGCAAACTCCCAATTTTCTATTTCACTTTGTCGACATGGGAATTTTCTTTCTTTCTTTCTTTCTTTTTTTTTGTTTATCTGACTTTTGAGTTTAAATCGGAAGTAAATTTTTGTTTTACAAACTTTATACACTTACTAGTTTCAAATTCCCATCTCTGCATTGCAAAACACTTAACATGATTTAAGTTCAGTAGGAGTAGCCTTTAAATGCTAGGTCTTTGGAATCAATGCCAAGAAAGGACATGGGAGATTCTCATTTCAGCTGAAATGGCTAGGTGGATCATTCATCTTATCTGAAATTGGAGTTGGCTAGGGTAGTTATTACAAGTGTGTTCTATCAACATCATGTTGCCTTCTTGTATGTTTTATCAGGAAAGGTGTATATTAGATTCAATGTGACTCAGTGTCTGAGAAGAGGCAAGGAAAAGAAGGAAAGGGTGTTGATTGATGAGTGAGGTCTCACTACAAAAACCTATGGTCCGTTCTCCTAATGATGACAGTACCTCAGCTGCTATGCTCCAATTTGAAAACCAAAATTATTGTAGAACTGGGACTATTTCTCAGCTCATAGTGGATTGATATGTAACTGCTTGTGGGAATAGTAATAAATCACACAGATCAGAAGGTCCACAAGTTAATAGCTTAAAAATGATTGGAATATTTTCTTTCATTTTAGACAAAAGTCTCTCTGGAGTATATACAGTGTAATAGAAGCAAGTAATTTCGTCCACATACAAATTGTTCTGTGTTTTACATTCAGACTTCGAAACCCCTGCTTAACATTTCCTTTCAGGTTCAATTCACAAGCCTGGCATTTACAAATTTAAGAATCAAATTGCAGATCATTTTAAGCTGTATGTTAGATTGAATTGTAAACTCACTGTGAATGGAGGCCAGCATTGAGATTCCCAGTATGTATATATTCAAACAGGAGAAAATAAAAGTAAGCTTTTTGATTCAACCCCTCTGTTTAATTGAATAGGAAATATAATATTATAAGATTGATTGAAGGATGAAACTGATTTTAAGTGAATATTCATCATTTCCTCCCACTGATACACACTTAACTTGGGTTAGGTGATACGATTCATGAGATTTTAATCTGCCTATAATTTCATACCTAGAATGCTTCAGAAAACTTATATTCTGTGTATGTTTCACTCTCAAAGGGAGATGGGAAACTAAACCTATAATGAGGTAAATAATCAGATTAAATACAATATGTTCAATCCCCAGATCCCTCTATTCTCGTAGACCTAGCCAATTTTAGAACTACAGAAAAATGCTATCACTGTATTTACAAAGGATGGAACATTATATACATTGCTTAAAAATTTGAAAAATCAACTCTAATACTCCTATATAAACTGTAGGCATGGATTATATTAAGAAATGCCAAGTTCTAGCTACAACATGGCAGGTGTGAGGTGGGGAGGCGGAAGGGTGGGGATAGGGATCACCCCCAAGTCCAGTGTTTCAGAGGATGGAGGAGGGAAAGGCCAAAGCTGAGGGAAATTCCAGGAGGACATACAAGGGAACCCCCTTCTCCCTTTCTTGTCCTCACTTCCCAAATTCTCAGCCAGTGGGGTCCAGTGTTGATAAATGAGGGTAAATTATTGAACTCAATTTTGCAGGTAAGCTCTGAATTATCCTAGAACCGAGTGTGCAACAGTTTCTAAGTGGGCATCTAAGAAATAAGATATATAAAATACTCTCAAAATTATTTGTTTGCCTTCCTCATTCTTTTGGTGGGAATTTTAAGTGAATGAAATGGCAACCCACTCCAGTATTCTTGCCTGGAGAATCCCATGGACAGAGGAACCTGGAGGGCTGTAGTTTGTGGGATCACAAGAGTTAGACATGACTTAGTGCTATATTTCTTTTTCTTTTATTTTCTTATGGATGTCTGAGTAATTTCTCCAAATTATTTAACTATATAATTTTTAATTTTAGAGGAAGAGTGAGAGAAGTCAGTTTATCCTTAGAATTTTTGTGTATCACACAAAATAAATGGGCAAAGTCTTCCAAGGAGTTTATTAGCTCCCTCATTCTTCCATAAGAGGCTTATCTCATTATTACAGCAAGAAAAATTTATTATCTGTAGATAATTATATATAAGTGGATAAAGAGTCTTGTATCACAGGACCAGCTTCCATTCAGGATAGTAGCTACACTGCACACTGCCACTGCAGTGTGGCCAAAGTGTACTGAAGGCTGAAGCAAGACCAAATAGATAATTTGAATTATTTCTCATAATTGTGCCTTACAAAATATCTTGACAGTCTTTAATATGGCAGTTTATAAAAGAATTCTAATGTATTTATTATACACTGGTGGAATTTGAATAATGAAGAAAAAGAGTCTGCTCTAGAATCAAAGGCTTGCATGCCAAGATTTTATTTTCTTAGGCTCCAAAATCACTAAGGATAGTGAGTGTAGCCATGAAATTAAAAAAGACACTTGCTGCTTAGAAGAATGCCTATGCAAACCTAGACAGCACATTAAAAAGCAGAGATATCACTTGGCTGACAAGGCCTGTATATTTAAAGCTATGAGTTTTCCAACAGTCATATACAGATGTGAGTCATATACAACACTAACAGAAGGCTGAGCACCAAAGTATTGATGCTTTAAAATCGTGGTACTGGGAAGACTCTTGAGATTCCCTTGGACTACAAGGAGATCAAATCAGTCAATCCTAAAGGAAATCAGCTCGAATATTCATGGAAGGACTGGTGCTGAAGCTCCAATATTTTGGTTATCTGATGCAAGAAGCTGACTCATTGGGAAAAAAACCCTGATTCTTGGAAAGAGTGAAGGCAGCAAGAGAAACGGGTGACAAAGGATGAGATGGTTGGATAGCATCACTGACTCAATGGAAATGAATTTGAGTAAACTCTGGGAGACAGTAAAGGACAAGGAAGCCTGGCATGCTGCAGTCCATGGGGTTGCAAAGAGCCAGACATGACTTAGCAACTGAACAACAACAAAATACCAAAACTTAAGCCAGGAATTTGGAGGGTGCATTGATGCCATGACTGGTAGAGCTCTTTATTGGAATGGAGCCTCAGTTTATAAGGATAATGAAAACTATATATGAGAACTTGTGTAAACCATTTATGGGTTATGGAATTTATCTTTAAGAAAAAGGACAAATATAGATGCTTGAGTAGTAGGTGATATGATGAGAGCAATGTTTGCAGATTAATCTGGCAGGTATATGCAAATCATGTTGGAACAGAGAGGGCTATTACCTCTTAGACATTAGTAAAACTTTTCACTAAAAATTGAGTGAAGAGGGAATTATACTCAATATTTTGTATTAACCTATAATGGAAAGGAATCTAAAAAAGAATATGTATATATATTCATGTTCACTTTACTGTACACCTGAAACTAACACAGCATTTTAAGTCAACTTAACTTCAATTTAAAAAAATCAAATGAAGGAAACATTTGGTATTGATCACAAGAATGAAAAGAATAGTCCAAATGTGAGAAGTATAATTAAAGAAGTTTACAATACTAAATGGCTTAATGGAATTTTAATTTAGATTTGACAATTCCATAATGTTTATTAAGCCTCTATTATCAGAAAACTATACTGCTGAAGGGGCTTCTGAGATGGTTCAGACAGTAAAGAATCTGCCTGCAGTGCAGGAGACCTGGGTTCATTCCTTGTATTGCAAAGATCCCTTGGAGAAAGGAATGGCAGCCCACTCCAGTATTCTTGTCCAGAGAACTCCATGGACAGAGGAGCCTGGCAGGCTTCAGTCCATGGGGTTGCAAAGTGACTAAAGCTTTTTACAGTTTCATACTGTTGTAGACAGCAAAAGTAAACATTAAGAGATGAAATAACTGCAATTAAACACGTCTGCTCTGAAAAGAAAACTATTTGGTTTAAATCCTGCTTCAACAATTTGCTATTGAGGAACACAGCAAATTACATGATTTTTCTGAGGTTCTCTTTTCAACAGAAAAAAATGAAATAACTGCCTACCTAATAGATTCATTTTGAGGATTACTGTTATTAAGAAAGGTAGTTCATGTAAGTGCTTGACATACGTGTTTGAGCTAACTTGCTTCAGTTGTATCCAACTCTTTGTGACCCTAAGGGCTGTAGGGTCCCCCACGTTCCTCTGTCCATGGGATTCTCCAGGCCAGAATGCTGGAGTGGGCTGCCATTCGGGGATCTTCCTGACTCAGGGATTTAACCCAGATCTCTTATGTCTCCTGCCTTAGCAGGTGGGCTCTGTGCCACTAGCAGCACCAGGGAAGCCCGCCTGACTTATGATGTCCCAATAAATGTTAGTAACTGTAATTACTGCTGTTGTGGTGGTGATGATTATCTTGCTGTGTTTTAGAGGACCTACTAGACAATTCATTTAAGGGAGATATTTGAGTATGGTTTAAGATATCGCACTGAGTTATTGTAGAGGCTGCTTAGAGATATATGACTGAAGTCTAGGGATGATTCACAGCCTGAAATATGGAACTGAAAAGAATTAAAATGAGGTAAAAGTTCACATCATAGGACTAAATATCTTTTACTAGGATGAGGTAAAATAAAAACAGAGGAAGTCAAACTTCTACTTTGTTTACACAATGAGAGTGGTTAAACCACAATCACACACTAGGAATTGAGACAATCTACAGTGGAAACAGTAAGAGACTGTATGTTCTTGGGCTCCAAAATCACTGGAGATGGTGACTGCAACCATGAGATTAAAAGACGCTTGCTCCTTGGAAGAAAAGCTATGACAAAGCTAGACAGCATATTTTAAAGCAGAGACATTACTTTGCCAATGAAAGTCCATCTAGTCAAAGCTATGGTTTTTTCAGTAGTCATGTACGGATGTGAGAGTTGGACTATAAAAAAAGCTGAGCACCAAAGAATTGAAGCTGTTGAACTGCAGTGTTGGAGAAGACTCTTGAGAGTCTCTTGGACTGCAAGGATATCCAACCAGTCCATCTTAAAGGAAGTCAGTCCTGAATATTCATTGGAAGGACTGATGCTGAAGCTGAAACTCCAATACTTTGGCTACCTGATTCGAAGAAGTGACTTATTGGAAAAGACCCTGATGCTAGGAAAGATTGAAGTCAGGAGGAGAAGGGGACGACAGAGGATGAGATGCCATTGAATGGCATCACCGACTTGATGGACATGAGTCTGAGTAAGCTCCGGGAGTTGGTGATGAATAGGGAAGCCTGGTGTGCTGCAGTCCCATGGGGTCACAAAGAGTTGGACACGACTGAGCAATTGAACTGAACTGACTCTTATGCAAGGAATATAGAAACACATAAAGAAGGCTGAAGGCTGAAGAATTAATGTTCTTGAAATGTGGTGTTGGAGAAGACTCTTGAGAGTCCCTTGGACTGCAAGGAGATCAAACCAGTCAATCTTAAAGGAAGTCAAGTCTGAATATTCATTGGGAGGGCTGGTGCTGAAGCTGAAGCTTCAATACTTTGGCCACCTGATGTGAAGAGCTGACTCATTAGTAAACACCCTGATGTTAGGAAAGACTGAAGGCAGGAGAAAAAGAGGAAAAAAGAGGATGAGATGGTTGGATGGCATCACTGACTCAGTGGGCATGAGTTTGAGCAAACTCCAGGAGATGATGAAGGACAGGGAAGCCTGGTGGGATACACTCCATGGGTGGCAAAGAGTTGGACACAACTGAGCAACAATAATGTGCCAAAGTAGTAGAATCCATTTCTTAAAGGGGCCAAGATACTAACTTTTATTTACCCTTAACAATTCAGGAGTTAGGGTTACCGACTAGTCGAAAACCCCCATGTAACTTTACAGTTGACCCTCAGTATCCAAAGTTCAGCACCCACATAATATTCAATCAATTCTGGTTGTACAGCACTGTAGCACATACTGTAGTACATATTTACTGAAAGATATCCACATATAAGTGGACCCACATGGTTGAGTTGTGTGTTGTTCAAGAGTTAACTTTAAGGTTTCCTAAAGAATTTTATACAGAGTGCTAGTTCCACCATATATTTAATTTAGACAGTTATAACAACTTGTTATGTTTTCAATATCCATTAAAAGATCCAGAAAGTCATACAGGAATCATGTTTACTATCTTTGAACCAGAATTCCCCAAAGTTATATAAATAAATCGTGCCCTCTTCCCTCTACTAGCTATTAGCATTCTGAGGAAGTTATATTACAACTGACACACTTTCTACATTTATTGGTCAGAATCCTTTTGAATTCAAATAGCCAAAGCATGCAGGTATCACCTTGTTTTATTCTCTACAAGTAGTAGACACATGCTTCAGGTACTCTCAAATTTCACTGAAATTTACCATTGATCCCAGGATAAATCTGTTAATTCTTATTTTCTGTCTTCGTCTTTCTGGTTAAATGTGACCTATGACCTTGAACACATCTCTTCAGGCCTACACGGCAGACCTTTGTCTTAAGTTCCTTATCCCTGATGAATCCAGACAAACTGATCCTCCCCCATTTGCTCTGTGGTTGCTCCGTATGCAGTGATACAAAATAGAAGGAGAAAGCTGAGGCAAATGTGCACAATTGTAAGGCATGTGTGTATTTCAGCATGTTTAAAGCTCTGATCTAGAGATGCAAGTTGGAGCCTGCAGCAAGAACCACCGCTTTCTGCACAGGACCAGTCCTACTTAGCCTCTGTCATGGTACAGGGAAAACTACATTTGCAACTGATTTTCTCTCTGGGAAGCAACCACAGCATCCTTGCTATTCTAAAATTTTTCTCTGACACCTTCAAGGTATTACAAGAAAGCTAGTGTCAACCCTGATCCCTGCTGCTTTGTAGAACAGATTTTCCTTGGAGCCAAGGATAAGAACAACAGAAATGCATGGGAAACATTTCAGAACGAGAGTGTTATACTACTCACTCAACTCTGACCGAGCAGATATAGGGAGAAAATATATTAAAAAATAAACAATAGAGCTAAAAAGGCCTCCTTCATGTTGCTCAAAATAACAACCACCTTCAAAACTCTCTGGGTTGCATACCCTAGAATTATACAAGTGCTATATTAGGCAAATTGTTTCATAAAAATATAATAAAGTTTTAGACATAAAATTTTGCATTACCTTTAGAAACACAGAAAAGTAATCTGGTGCTGCTGTGACAGTTACTATAACTGCGAGTGATGTTATAAGATAGCAGTCAACAAAAATAGTCTTGTTTTTCCATTTCCTAGTGGATTGTCAATACATTGGCATATTTTATTTCAGGGGTGTGTGTGCGTGCCTCTGTGTGCCTGTGTACGTACCCATAAATAAGTAGCACTTATTATTATGAAAGCTGCTAAAAACTTTAGAATCATGTAGTAATAGTGTAGGGACCACTTTGAAAAGATATAAAGCTTTGTCACTGTCAAATTTATTATGGAATATTGTTAAGACGGGGATTTTAAAAGTTACAAGGAACTAAGGCAATACAGTCTTGCACAACAAGTCAAGTTTAAATGCTATAAGGCAGATTTGAATATCAGATTCATAGATTGGTCTCAGAAGCATTTGATGTTATTGACAACTGTATCTTTAGTAGATTTCTTCATTTTTATTCTAAATATTACCACAAACTAACTCCAAGTAGTCTGTGTGACTGAAGTAAGGGAAAATAAGCACCCTGACTGCATTTGGTAAATTATATAATCTGAAAGTCTTTGAGACAATAAAGCCTCAAATGCCTCCAGTATTCAAATCACTAAAGAAATAATGATTGAGAGATCATATTTTTAAAATGTACTAAGGGTTTTTCTGCAACTATTTACATGGTAGAAAACAATGAAGTGGTTTTCAACCTGACGTGTTATATGATTAGATTTGTGGGAATCTCTCTGGGGTGGGAAGTGGGGGTAGGGGGGGCGGGATTAAAGTGGGGAAAGATTAGAGGCATGCCAACCTAAATTAGAAATGCTTTTTGGCTTCACCTAGCTGATTTAAAGTAAGAAAATTAACAATACTTATTTAAACTAAGGCTTACTAAACAGAAAGTCCAGGAACGAGCCTGGTAATTAAATTAAAAAGAAATAAGTTGTATCAGATAGAAAAAATGTGGTTAAAAGTGATAGAAAAGCCAACTCAAATTAACTTGAATAGTGTAGTTATAATATATTGCCTCGCAAAGCCATAGGTCCAGAGGCAGAGCCACACCTGGCATCATATTGCCAGAACGTTCTCACTTCTCTGTGATTTTCTTGGCTCTGTTTTTTCCCTTCTATTTGTCTCATTTTCATTTTGCTAGCAAGATGGCTGAAGCAACTTCAGGAACCATATTCAGATAGTGCATGAGTGCCAAGTCACTTCAGATGTGTCTGATTCTTTGTGGCCCTATGGACCGTGGCCCATCAGGCTCCTCTGTCCATAGGATCCTCCAGGCAAGGATACTGGAGTGGGTTGCCATGTCCTCCTCCAGGGGATCTTCCCGACTCAGGGATCGAACCCACGTCTCCTGCATTGGCAGATAGGTTCTTTACCACTAGCGCCACCTGAAAAGCCCCATATTTCAGACAGACCAGAGGTATAATGAGATCATCTTTTTTAGTATCCTTTTATGACTGAGAAAAACCTTTTCTAGAAGCCCCCACTCCTGTTTTTCTTCAATTTGTCCTCAAGTTTCATGGAACAGAATTGAGTTGGTGAGTTACATGTCCACACCCATAGAAGTCACGACAAAAGAAATGGAATTACTATAATTGGCTTTGACCAAAACCAAACTGTGTATAGGGTGTTGCTCCCTGATGTAGCATCACTGAAAAAATGGAATTCTGGTAGCATGGAAAGAAGAAAGAGTTAATGAGTAGTGAATCAACAATGTCTGCTATCTCCTGTCATAAAAAGTCAACTAATATGTATCAATGTTGCAAAATAGTGCTTAATCTGAAAAGCTCTTTCTCCCTTTTTAAGATGTTTATTTTTCCTTGGATATTTTTTTTTCTTCTAAATCAGAAATGTTGAAGTGCATGGAAAATTCAATCAAATATAACCATTCTAAGATAAAACAATACGCATGTCAGTTTCTGCCCCACTACTTTAGGTGTGATATTATGAGAAACGTAATAGAAAGTTAAGGCAATGCTGCGATGAACATTGGGGTACATGTGTCTCTTTCAATTCTGGTTTCCTCAGTGTGTATGCCCAGCAGTGGGATTGCTGGGTCATAAGGTAGTTCTATTTGCAATTTTTTAAGGAATCTCCACACTGTTCTCCATAGTGGCTGTACTAGTTTGCATTCCCACCAACAGTGTAGGAGGGTTCCCTTCTCTCCACACCCTCTCCAGCATTTATTGCTTGCAGAGTTTTGGATCACAGACATTCTGACTGGTGTGAAGTGGTACCTCATTGTGGTTTTGATTTGCATTTCTCTAATAATGAGTGATGTTGAGCATCTTTTCATGTGTTTGTTAGCCATCTGTATGTCTTCTTTGGAGAAATGTCTATTTAGTTCTTTGGCCCATTTTTTGATTGGGTCGTTTATTACATGGAAACAACCTAGATGTCCATCAGCAGATGAATGGATAAGAAAGCTTTGGTACATATACACAATGGAGTATTACTCAGCCGTTAAAAAGAATACATTTGAATCAGTTCTGATGAGATGGATGAAACTAGAGCCAATTATACAGAGTGAAGTAAGCCAGAAAGAAGAACACCAATACAGTATACTAACACATATATATGGAATTTAGAAAGATGGCAATGATGACCCTGTATGCAGGACAGCAAAAAAGACACAGATGTGTATAACGGACTTTTGGACTCAGTGGGAGAGGGAGAGGGTGAGATGACTTGGGAGAATGGTATTGAAACGTATAATATCATGTAAGAATCGAATTGCCAGTCTATGTCCAATGCAGGATATGGCACGCTTGGGGCTGGTATGCAGGGATGACCCAGA